>NC_033800.1:80300323-80302457 GCF_001876935.1 Asparagus officinalis
AAGAGAGAGAGAGAGAGAGAGAGAGAGAGAGAGAGAGAGAGAGATAATGACCCTTAATTGTTGCTTAAATGGCCATTAAAATAGAAAATAGTTGGTGAGCTGTTATCCCCTTAAGCATAGCTCTCAAACGGTTGATTGACAAAGTTTGGTGATTTGATAAAGCTCCCTGAAAGTGTTCGGGCAGGGCTCACTTGGACATAGGTGAGCATTTGCTTGTGATTCGTGGATGGCGTGACCCACATGGATGGATAGTTGCTAGCGAAGTTTGCTCATTAATTGATTGGCGAACTTTGTTTGTGAGTTTGTTTTAGCACAAAATTTGACTCACAACTTGACCGACTCTCCTAAGTCTGAATTGAGTGTCAATCTACTCTTGACTCGATCGGATCGGAGTGAGGTGAATTGTGCGGCAAAGTTCACATATTCTGTTAGGTGAGCTTCGTCACAGCTTGTCGTGGGCTCATTTAAAGTGTTTAGCCCATAGTGATTCACTTTTTGGATCCAAGCTGAACATTAGCTCGAGTAGAATATATTTTAACCGTCTATAACTTTATTCATTGAATATGGAAGAATGTACTGCTATTCAAGATCAAATTAATGACTTTAATCAGCTAGTGTGTTGACTTATAAATATTGATGAAGAGGTTAAAGAAGAAGAGCAAGCGCTACTCCTACTGTCTTTCCCACAGAAGTTGTACAAGTTGTTGGTTCAGACAATAATTACAGGGAAGCAGACTTTAAAGTTTGATCATACGACAACACTCCTACGCGAGAATGAAAGAATGATGGGAAAGGAGAGCGTGTCTAATCATGGTAAGAGTGAACTAGATTTGAAGGTTCTAATTGAGGGACTAGTAAGGGGAGATGTGATTGTTTGCGTCGAAAATTGTTGTATTCATTGTGGTATTCATTACAACTTCGGTCGTTACAATGAAAATACAAAAAAGATTGTCTTTTTATAAGACTTTTACACAATGAAAATAAAATAAGTTTACAACTTTATCAAACAAATGCAGGGAGATCGTTTATCGGTCTTCTGCTTGCGTGGGATCTTTGCCTGTGCCGGGGTTTATCCGTGGACAACCTTAGATCTGGATCCGGTTGATGGAAAATTCGGCAGAGCTTCGCCTTCGCCGAGGAAGTATTTGATTTGAAGCGCTGAGATCGACCAAGCGAAATCAGGGCTCTTCTCGAGATTAAGACCAAGTTTTTGCCTGTGCCGGGGTTTATCCGTGAACCGCCTTAGATCTGGATCCGGTTGATGAAAAATTTGGCAGAGCTTCGTCTTCGCCGAGGAAGTATTTGATTTGAAGCGCTGAGATCGACCAAGCGAAATCAGGGCTCTTCTCGAGATTAAGACCAAGTTTAATCTCAAGGGACGGACGGGAACGGGCGTCGGATCTCTAGAACTCTCCTTCTTTATGCCGAAGAACTCGCCAAGATCTGTCAACTCTCACTGAAATTCGTGCTCCTTTGACTCCACAATCCGGCAGCACCTCCTCGTCTTGATAATCAATCGCCCCTGCTGAAAGGAGGCCCTAGGCTTGTATTTATAGGGCTTCGGAAGCGGTTATTTAGATGAGAACAAGTGATTTGGCTCTATCTTCAGTTAACAACAGCCTAACCACGTTTGGGGATGATATCAAGTCAGTTGGGAACCCCTGGAACAGATAAATCCTACGAGAAACCACTTTAAAACCGTCAAAACGCGTTTTGGGTACATTACTGTGCGGCAAACCGATCCGTCCCGCGCTTGCACGGGTCGGAATCATCCGACCCGCGCATGCGCGGGTCGGATCATCCCGTCCTGCACTAGCGCGGGTTCGCCGACTTTTTCCCTTTTCTATTTTCTTTCTTCCGGGACTTATTCTTGTCGCGTATTCGGTCGATTTGTTGACTTGTATGCTTTGTCGCGAGATTGACTGTCGAACGCACGTTGGTTAATATACGCGTGCGGTCCACTTGGCGTTTGCCCTTGTGGTGGTTCGTTGTCGTGTCATCAACAGTTTGCCGATTCGCTTCATGCGCTTGTCGACGTCGGATGATCCTCTTTGCTTCGGATAATAATGTTCATCGCCTTCTCTCTGTCTCGAGCTGTGTGCGGACACCTATAGGCATTTTTAGACGCCTACAA
>NC_033800.1:80302931-80304901 GCF_001876935.1 Asparagus officinalis
TCGACAGTCAATCTCACGACAAAGCATACAAGTCAACAAATCGACCGAATACGCGACAAGAATAAGTCCCGGAAGAAAGAAAACAGAAAAGGGAAAAAGTCGGCGAACCCGCGCTAGCGCAGGACGGGATGATCCGACCCGCGCAAGCGCGGGACGGATCAATCCGACCCGCGCAAGCGCGGGTCGGATCATTCCGTCCCGCGCTTGCGCGGGTCGGATCGTTCCGACCCGCGCAAGCTCGGGACGGATCGGTCTGCCCCGCAGTAATGTACCCAAAACGCGTTTTGACGGTTTTAAAGTGGTTTTTCGCAGGATTTATCTGTTCCAGGGGTTCCCAACTGACTTGATATCATCCCCAAACGTGGTTAGGCTGTTGTTAACTGAAGATAGAGCCAAATCACTTGTTCTCATCTAAATAACCGCTTCCGAAGCCCTATAAATACAAGCCTAGGGCCTCCTTTCAGCAGGGGCGATTGATTATCAAGACGAGGAGGTGCTGCCGGATTGTGGAGTCAAAGAAGCATGAATTTCAGCGAGGGTTGACAGATCTTGGCGAGTTCTTCGGCATAAAGAAGGAGAGTTCGAGAGATCCGACGCCCATTCCCATCCGTCCCTTGAGATTAAGCTTGGTCTTAATCTCGAGAAGAGCCCTGAAAACAACAAGATCAATCTGCCACCTGTCGTAAATTAGGAGGAAGCTGACAATACTGCGGATCCAAAATACTGTGCGTACCACAGGAGGATCTTTCATCCCACCAAGGATTATTTTGCGCTCAAAAATAACATCCAAACCTTGAAGCCGGCGTTATATCGCTCAATTGAGACGAATGAAGACTCCGATAAGTATAAGAGTATAAACTGCTCCTTCTCACACTCCAAAGAGTATATGAGTATAAACTGCTTCTCGGTCATTCAACTAAGTACAATGTTAAACCCGGTTTCGCAAAGGGAGCTGGGGGTGGATGATTTATGTAACGGGAAGTTCCTGGAGAATCTTATATTCTTAAGGATAACCAGAACATGCGACTGAGGATAACGTACTCCTCGTTACACCCAGTTTTGCAAAGAAAGCTGGGGGTGAATGATTCATGTAACGGAAAGTTCCCGGAAGTACTATATGTAATTTTCTTAGGGATAACCCGATCATTACAAACAAAGTGATAAACACCAAACCCCTACTATGATTTCCAAACACTCTTTTGCTGAGATGAGATTTGATCACTTCATTGGATCAATTTTCCCTCACAAAACTTCCATTGGTGTTTGACGACTCATAGTCTTCCACCACAAAATCCCCCACCGATCAGACTAATTGACGGTGGGACCACCAAAATTCTTTCCGGTTTAACTCATTCAAACTTCCGCTATGTTCGTGCACTCAACACTTTCATGGTTAGAGTTCGGATATAATGCTTGGAATTCTGATCTGTCAATCTTTGACGAATTGTCAAACCTCTTCGTGTTAAGTCCTTATCACTTGACACTAAGAACCCATACTGAGTGATTTGTACAAGTCAACACTCACATTGTGATTTGTACTCCCACTCCCACTGTCCATTTGGTCAAACCTGCTATCAAAACAGAGATATAAAATATAAAAACAAATTCAAGAGTTAGAAAATTCAGGCCTGATCGGGAGCAGTCGTGATAACACTGCCCTAGAAGATTAAGGACCCGCCTATCGCCCTGGCGTAATTTGTCCTCTCTCCCCTAACGGTAAAAACCCCCGGAATCGGCCGGCCTCTGCACTCGGGCGTGAGTCACAGAGCTTATGCTCAGACGAAAAACGGTTGCCCAAAAAATGAATATAAATATGTAGCCGAAATTTCTTGGAGGAATAAGAGTAGAGAAAGAAGAGAGCTTAGAAGATGTTCTTCTCTTTGTTGGTGTACTTCTGAATGAGCTCCAAGCCTGTTTATATAGGTGAGGAGAAGTGTAACCCCCGCTGAATCCAAGGGACCGTTACGCAC
>NC_033800.1:80304971-80308530 GCF_001876935.1 Asparagus officinalis
GGCGAGGCGCGCGCGCGCGCGTGTGTGGTAGAAACGCAAAGCCCACAAAACCCAAAACACTATTCAAAGCCCAATAAGAAGAGAACCATTATATACCCTTTACTATTCATCTTATTTTTCGATGTGGGACTATTCACAAAGGCAAAATTACCTTTTCATGAACAAAGCTTCCAACAGTCCCCCCCCAAAAGGCAATATTGACTGAAAATAATAAATCAATAAATAAATCACAAAATAAATATAGGTTGGGCAACCTTTCGTATCGTGAATTCGGGAAAGGTAGCTTTCGGCTTTGAACCTTTCCTTCCCCCCAAAAGGCAATATTGACTGAAAATAATAAATCAATAAATAAATCACAAAATAAATATAGGTTGGGCAACCTTTCGTATCGTGAATTCGGGAGAGGTAGCTCTCGGCTTTGAACCTTTCCTTAGTGGGTTCATCGCCACCTGAGGGACATAATGGACTAGGCCTTGAATTAGGCCCCTTTAATCAGGTATTGATGAAAACACACACAATACGCTTCATCTATTGAGCAAAGCGGGTTGAGCGTTAAAGGCCATGCTCACAATAAACCGACTCATGAGAGTTTCTAGGGGTTAGCCCAGCCCCCCCTAACCGCGGCCATCACGGTTCCTCTCACGTAGGTAAGTCCTCAAAGGGTACTACAGCTGTTTATTTAATACCCCCCACAATACACGCGTTGGACTTATTAAGAGTAAAACTCAGCCTAGCCAGCTGTATCATAAGAGCATCGTCATCATAGAGAAGGGGTAGTAGCAAATGCTACATAATGATATATAAATATATCTAGGTCGATGCTCCACACGAGAGTCACTTGTCCAGCTTGTTTCTACCACATTGAACCGACATTGGGACTACGTCTCCAAATAAGGGTTGGGTTGCCGCTGTCAGTGACCTCATTTATGGGCTTAACCCCATCTCCCCCGATGAATCCAGAACCACACTCCTGGATAATCCCTTAGTCAAAGGGTCAGCAAGATTTTTCTCAGACTTTACAAAGTCTAAGATCACAACTTTGCCTAAAAGGCGTTGTACATACTTATATCTTATTTGAATATGTCTGTTATATTTTTTATTTATATGTACTTGCTTTAGAAGCTCTATGGTAGATCTAGAATCAGAGTGAATGGAAATAGGAGGAGAGGGTTTAGGAACCAAAGGAAGTTCAGTGAGAAGATCGTTTAACCATTCGGCTTCTGTGCAAGTAGTATCGAGAGCAATCAGCTCAGATTCCATGGTGCTCCTGGCAATTATTGTTTGCTTACATGATTTCCAGGATACAGCACCACCACCAAAAAGAAATACATATCCAGATGTAGACTTTACACTGTTGGAATCCGTGACCCAGTTGGCGTCACTATACCCTTCTATAGCATCAGGGTAACCAGTGTAAGTCAAGCAATAGTCAATTGTGTATTTCAGATATTTGAATACTCTTTCTAAGGCAGACCAATGATCTTTGCTAGGGTTGCTAGAATACCGACTCAGTCTCCCTACAGCATAAGCTATATCAGGTCTGGTTCGGTTGGATATGTAAAGAAGAGATCCAATCATCTGAGAATATTTCAGCTGGGAGACAGGTTCACCTTCATTCTTCTTCAAGGGTATAGAAGAATCATAAGGTGTGGAAACAGGTTTAGAGTTATGAAAGTTGAATTTGATTAGCATTTTATCAATGCTATGGGAAAGACTCAAAGATATTCCTCTAGTGTCTCTAGAGATTTTCATTCCAAGTATCATGTCTGCAAGACCTAAGTCTTTCATATCAAAGTTTTTGGAAAGATAATCCTTAACCTTTGAAATTAATTCAAGTGTTGTTCCAAAGATAAGGATATCATCAACATAGAGACAGAGAATGACATAGTCATTGTTTATCACTTTAGAATAGACACATTTATCGTATTCATTCACAGTGAAGCCATATTGTGCAATGACGTTGTCAAATTTCTGGTGCCATTGTTTTGGAGCTTGTTTAAGACCATACAAAGATTTAACAAGCTTACAGACTTTGTTTTCCTGACCCTTGGCAATGAGGCCTTCAGGTTGGTGCATATAGATTTCTTCATCTAAATCACCATTCAGGAAAGCAGTCTTGACATCCATCTGATGTATGATAAGCTTATGGATAGCAGCAAAGGCTAGTAATACTCGGATAGTTGATATTCGGGCTACAGGAGAATATGTATCAAAATAATCAATGCCCTTTTGTTGAGTAAAGCCTTTAGCTACTAATCTAGCTTTAAATTTATCTATGGAACCATCAGCTCTGAGTTTCTTCTTGAATATCCACTTACAACCAATAGGTTTACAACCGTTTAATTTACTCATTCTCTGCAAGGTTTGGAAATTGACATGTCCAAGTCGTCCATGCCAAACATCACAAGACTCAACAATTTGAATAACAGAAGACTCAGAAATTTCATTAGAACTGGAATTGATTATATTGAGTTTGAAAAGACCATTACAGATAAAACCTTTTCCTATGAAAACATTACTCTTTGTAATCACAAATTTGTTGGATTCTTTTACAATCCTATAACCAGCTCTAAGAAGAAGAGATTCACTAATCAGATTGCGACAGAGAGAAGGAACATGATAAACGCCTTGCAGATGAAGAACTTTCCCAGAAGTCATGGTGAGCTCTATACGTCCACTTCCTATTATTGATTTAGTGGAGTCATCTGCTAAGCTTATTGATGCGGCATAAACATGTACCAAAAAGGTTGCAAGTGCACAACCGTGTCAAGTTATAGTATTTAAGATATCGATCCCACGAGGAAGGTGTTTTGTAGGAGAAAATATGAAATCGGTTCTTATGTTGTGTGCGTGACAAGTAGGAGTGATAAGTGAATGTGATTGTGAAGAGATTGAGATAGTGAAAAATGGTGTGTAAATAGGTGCAAAGTGTAAGTGAGGGTGGATTTGAGTATGATCAATAAGGTGAGAAGGAAAAATGAAAAAAAAATCAAGAATGAAGAACAAAATTCAAGAATAAAAGAAAATGCAAGAAATTAAAGATGGTGGATTCAATTATAGATATGTGTAATCTAAAATTGAACCCACTTCTTAAAAAAGGGTGATTCCCTAAAGGGTTCTAGCCTAAAGGCGAATCAAACAAAAAAAAAATAAACAAAAAGAAAAACTAAACCCAAGAGGGTTCTAGCCTCAAGGTGAATAGTATAAGAAATTAAAATCTAAATAAATTGCAAAGTCTAAACTACAAAAAAGCATGAAATAAATCTAAGGCAAGAGGGTTCTAGCCTCTTGGCTATTTAACAAGAAAATAAAATCTAACTACAAGCATAGAAATAAATCTAAACTAATAAGCAATAAAAGAGAAAAAGAAAGAAATGCAAACCTTCAAATAATTCTCCATCTTCATCTTCATCTTCATCATCCAACAAAGAGAAGAAGAGAAAAATTTAAAGTGGTGAAAAAATTATTATTATTAATTGTAACAAAAAAATTACAATTTTGAAAGGCCTTCTCAATTAAGAGTAGCCCTCCTCTCCAAAAGGAGTTACAAAAATTTTCA
>NC_033800.1:80309530-80310326 GCF_001876935.1 Asparagus officinalis
ACGAGGTTAAACTGATTCCCGAAACTCCCAGGAGTACACGAGTATAAACTGGTTCTCCTCAGGTTAACGTGAAACCCTAAGGTCAACACCGGTCAACGCGTAGCCCTAGGTCAACGTCAGTCAACGCGTTGCGATGAAAGTCAACGTCGATCGATTCGAAACCCTAAGGTCAACGCCGGTCAACGCGTAGCCCTAGGTCAACGCCAGTCAACACGTTGCAATTGATCCAAAAGTCAACTCAATGACATATCAACAAAAAAAAAAAACCCACTCACTAATTCCGGTTCAAGGCTTCAACAACGGTCAGACGATAAACGCAGTACCGAGAAAATCTTAGCTATTCGACAAAATACAGAATACGCTAAAATATGGAGAAGTCAAGAATCGAAACCATCTGTAGCTCCTTTAACACCGACTGAAGGTGGGGATCCATCATATCCAAAGCGTTTCAGACTCCTCTATAAAAGAATGAGGCTGAAACACTTTGGAGGGGGTATCTGTAGGCGTCTAAAATTGTCTACGAGAGCCCACACGAAACTCGAAGCAATGAATGGGCGAGTCAAGAAGATTCGTCAAACCAACTCGTGCGCGTCGGTCAAACGCGTGCACGTCAATCAACTCGTGCGCGCCAGTCAACGCGCGCACGTCGATCAGCCCGTGCGCGTCGGTCAACGCGCGTACGTCGAATCAACTCGTACGCGCCGGTCAAACGCGTGCACGTCAACCAACTCGTGTGCGCCGGTCAACGCGCGCACGTCAACCAACTCGTGCGCGCCGGTCAACGCACGCACGTCAA
>NC_033800.1:80310830-80374354 GCF_001876935.1 Asparagus officinalis
TTGTCTTCACTCGTTCCTATCTTCGAGTGACTTTGGGGAGAGGTAACGTGGTCCTCTTTTGCATTATCATCTACAGGACCACTTCCATTGTCGTTGTTGACAGGGGGAATAGTTATGTTGACATTATTCCCTTCCCGTTCATTCTCATCTTGATTCTGATGATTGGGTCGAGTGGGTTCTCCTTGGTGAGTTGTCAGAACCGCGATTTGCTGGTCGTGCATCTCCCTCATTTGCTGCATGGCCATCTCCATCTCGAACTTGAAACTTTCTTTCTGCCGAGCCAGGACATCTTCAAGCATCTTGTTTACTTGTTCGGCGCTGATCATGAGTACCTCGCGGGGTTGTCCCTCGCTAGATACCGTGTTGTCCGATGCAATTGCAGAGCCGGCATCTGATCCTTCGTCTTCTGACGGTAATCTTGTCCGAACCCTACTATAAGTCCCTCGTGTAATGGTTCTGGACTGCAGATGAGTTAAATACCAGGGTATTAGCGGAATTGACTTGGGATTATCCCCCGTCAATGCCCCTTTGCTGGCCATATTAGTGGTGACCTTCGGAAACTCTCCGTCCTCGACTATCCTTCTTCTTCGTTGGAAACGCCTAGGCTTAGTCTCAGACGTTCCGGTGGAAATTCTCTTGAACACCGAAACTCTCCTTGGGGCTTCAGAACAACAGCACTCTGATAACACCGCCCTGATGATGTTGGCACATGGACAGTGAGGTTCCGTGTCTCGTGCATTTCGCTTCCAAGACTTACTCGCACCCCCAGCTCTATAGTACAACTCATCAGTTTGATAACTGGAGCAACCTATAGAGTGTTGGCACGATTTCCCAGGTATAACACCTTCATCATCAGACGAATATGCTTCCTTCTGGGGATATAACGCTTTATTAGCGTTCTCAAAAGTCGCTCGTTCCAGTCTATGCTTTTGTGAGCGTAAAAACTTAACGGGCTCTTGAATTTCGACACGCAACCCGATGCGGTCGGCAATAGGGGTTTTCCCTTTGTTATTTTCCTGGGGGGAATTAGAACGACCCCCAGTCGGGTTTATCATTTGGGGACCTTTCATCGGACCCAATCGCTCCTTGATAGGTACTTTACCTCGATTCCCCGGTAAGGGACCGAGGCGACCTTTCAAAGGGACCCTGGATGTTGAAAGATCCGTGTTCTTACCTGACTCCACCGGAGGTGCGGGGGCAAGGGGAACGGGACCTGGATTTGGTGAAGGTTGGGCAGCAACATCTTCAGCTCTCGTTTTAGGCGCTGGCTTTGTCCTTAGCACCCATACCTGCTTGAGCTTTGACGGGTTCTTAACCGTCTCTTCTTTCTGCATCTCCTCCGCTTTCTGTAGGAGAGCTCGGGCATGCGCAAGCAGTGCGCGGCGCTTCTTGATTCGCTCTTCGAGGGTTGAGCGAGTCCTCGTGACACGAACCCATTCGTTCGTTTCTGCCTTGGAGGAGGAGTTGGTTACGTACCGTTGTTGCTCTTGGCGTTGTCTGGATTTGAGATTTTCATTGTAGCGGATCCCGTCCATCGGCTCCAAAGCCTTGGCCATCTGACGAGCAAGGCGTTGACGCCGTCTTTGGCGCGTCCTCTTTGACACAGCTAGAGCACCTTCAGTAGCCATCTTCTTGGCGGAGGAGAAGCCCAGATCTGCGATCTCGACCACGTTGGACGACGCGGGGACGTCACGTGGTGCGAGTGCAGCGACGGCAAGGGGATCTTGGGTCTTTGAGCCGAGGGTCCCGCGAACGACTCTGGAGGAGGATGCCTTCCTGCGCCTGCTTGGAGAGGCGGATCTGGAGGAGGAGGAAGAGAGGTCTTCTTCGAACTTTTGCTGATCGAACTCGTATTCGATCTCTTCATTCACCCGGATCTTGAATGCCGGTTGCGTCACGACGGCCTCGGCAGCGAGGCCGTTGGCTCCCACTGTGGTCGCCAGCTTGTTTGCGGAGAAAGTTGTTGTATTCATTGCTGTATTCATTACAACTTCAATCGTTACAATGAAACAAAAAGATTGCCTTTTTATAAGACTCTTACACAACGAAAACAAAAAAAAAAGGTTACAACTCTCGTTCAAACAAACGCAGAGATCGTTTATCGGTCTTCTGCTTGCGTAGGTCTTTTGCCTGTGACGGGGACATCAATATCCGTGGACCACCTGGCACTCAGATCTGTTCCAAAAAATCGGACAGAGCTTCGTTGATCCGCGTGAGATCTAGAAGCTATAAGCGTATACCTCGGCTAAAGCGAGGTATCTGCTCTTCTTAGTGATTACCGGCGAAGGGTAATACTAAGGAAAGGGGGGAACGGGTGATGAAGAATCTGATGAAGACCTCTCCTCCTCGGTTGAAGCGCTCGACTACTCTTCACTGCAGCAGGGCTTCGCCAACTTCTCCAAAAATCCAGATCTTCAAAAATGAGGCCTGGGGTGGCTATTTATAGGCCATAGGGAGCACCTAGGGTGCCTAGACACCCTAGGGTGTCTCAAGAAATCTGAGACACCCCTAGGGTGTCTCGGAATTTTCGAGACACCCTTGGGGTGTCTCGGAAATTCCGAGACACCTTGGGGTGTCTCAGAATTTTCGAGACACCCCTGGGGTGTCTCGGAATTTCCGAGACACCCCTGGGGTGTCTCGGAATTTCTGAGACACCCCTTGGGGTGTTTTGGAATTCCTGAGACTCCGTTGAGGTGTATTCGATTGTTTTCGCCGTAAATTCTTCGCTTGAACTCGGATTTGAGTGATTCCAAGTGCGTTGGATGCATGACGAAGAGTTCGATCCGCTCCGGTGGTTGGATTATCTGTAGAGTGGTCGAGACATGAGGGGCATCGTCCTTTTTGTGAACATCACCGGATTCCCGATTGGCCCGGGTCTTCGTTGTTCCGAAATCCTATCAGCTCACGTAGCTCGTCGATTCGCTTCAATCGTTCGTCAACGTCAATTGGACTCCTATGGATCGGATAGTGACGTTCATCGTCGCTCTTTAACATTGAACCATTCGTGGAGACCTATAGGCAGTTTTCGACGCCTACACGGTCCACTTGGCGTTTTCCATTGTGGTGGTTCGTTGTCGTGTCATCAACAGTTTGCCGATTCGCTTTATGCGCTTGTCGGCATTGGATAATCCTCTTTGATTCGGATAACGACGTTCATCACCTTCTCTTTGTCTTGAGCTGTGTGCGGGCACCCATAGGCATTTTTAGACGCCTACATTTGGATAAGATAGATTTTACTTACGATCTCTTCAATACTTGGTTGAGTAGATCGTGTAGAAGGATCCGCAAATGGTTTCAACTCCTGATCTCTTCATCCCTTAGTCTATTCAGCTCCTTGTAGGATAGTTAATATTCTTTCGGTACTACGTTTATCGTTTGACCGTTGTCGAGATCTTGAATCGAAGCTAGAATTTGTACTTCTGAATTCAGCTTTTGTCATCAAATTGATACTGGATTGTTAATCACGGTATCGGTCTTCATAAAAACACAGTTTATACTCATGTATTTTTTGGAGTTTTCGAGAAATAGTTAACCTCATATACTCGTTGGGAGGTAGCCAGGTTATTCTTAAGAATATTCTAAGTGATATTCTACAGAAACTTCCTGTTGGGGGTAGGGGAGCAGTTTAAACTCGTGTACCTATTGGAGTATTCAGGTTATTCTTAAGAATATTCTGAGTGATATTCTCCAGAAACTTCCTGTTGAGATTAGGAAAATAGTTTAGACTCGTATACCTATTGGAGTATTCTGGTCTCTTTTTTGTTGGTAGAGGTGAACCCGACACTGGAGAGGAAGAATTTTATATTCTATCTCCTGGTCTCTTGTTTGTTGGTAGAGATGAACCCGAAATCGGAGAGGAAGAATTTTATATTCTATCTCATTGTCTCTTTTTTGTTGGTAGAGATAAACCCAGAATCGAAGAGGAAGAATTTTATATTCTATCTCCTGGTCTCTTGTTTGTTGGTAGAGATGAACCCGAAATCGGAGAGGAAGAATTTTATATTCTATCTCATTGTCTCTTTTTTGTTGGTAGAGATAAACCCAGAATCGGAGAGGATGAATTTTATATTCTATCTCCTGATCTCTTGTTTGTTGGTAGAGATGAACCCGAAATCGGAGAGGAAGAATTTTATATTCTATCTCCTGGTGCAAAAGAAACTCACAGTGGGATCTCCACTTAGAGAATCTGGACTGGTTTGAATAATCCTGACAGTCATAAGGTTTGATTATTCAATTCAAAAGTAGACCTCTCGTTCGTGAAATGAATCGAAAGGGAATCTTGATTGTGGTCCTAACTATAGTAAGGTTTGACCAAGTGGGAGTTTTGAGACGATCCTAACTGTTTAAAGGTTTGATCGTTCAATTTGTGGACCTCTCGTTCATGAAATGAATCGAGAGGGGATTTTGGCTCTGGTCTTAACAGTTTAAAGGTTTGACCAAATGGGAACTTGAGACGATCCTAACTGTTTAAATGTTTGATCGTTCAATTTGTGGGCCTCTCGTTCATGAAAGGAATCGAGAGGGGATTTTGGCTTTGGTCCTAACTGTAGGAAGGTTTGACCAAATGGGAATTTGAGACGATCCTAACTGTTTAAAGGTTTGATCGTTCAATTTGTGGACCTCTCGTTCATGGAAGGAATCGAGAGGGGATTTTGGCTTTGGTCCTAACTGTAGGAAGGTTTGACCAAATGAGAATTTGAGACGATCCTAACCGTTCAAAGGTTTGATCGTTCAATTTGTGGACCTCTCGTTCATGGAAGGAATCGAGAGAGGATTTTTTTGCATGGTATGATAATGTCATATTTTCCTTGGTTGACATATTCCTTTTTTGCATTATCAACATTATTGTACGATATAAAAGTGAAAAGGCTTAATTAAGCTCCTAACAAAATAGAATATTAGTTCCTTATTCTTGTATAATATGTTGCTATTCTTTGTTTGTTTTTTATACGTGGTGGCCTCTAGTTTGAATAATGAGTGGCTTCTTTTAAGGGTCGATACTATTATATTACATCTTGTTATGAGAACCATAAAGAAATTGGCCTCCTTGTTAGGAATTAATTATAGTGATTCTCCTACAAATTATGATGTGCTCTTCGTTTTGTGCCACCCTCTAAGCCCACAGGCTGGTTGCCCGTGCAAGCCGTGGGATCTACCAAGAGCAACTCAAAATTGGTTTAAATCTACCGTCAAAATGCTAGCACTAGTTATTCTTAGGCCTTGAGCTTCTCTATTTAAGCCACTAATATTTCTTCACACTAGTTCATGTAGGACTAAAGTGTGATTGTCATATTTTGATTCTGATATTATACACTTTCATTAATATTTTGAGACATGATCGCTAAATTTGGCAATGAACACCAATATATATGTTGTAAGGTTGAAAATATATTTGTCATCAAATCTATATCATTCGATATGAGAGGTTTTGAAAGCTATAGCATTTCACTCTTTTAAAATGTGAGAAGAAGAGGGATACTGACCTTTGGTTTTCTTGTTTGTAATAACTAATAATAACTATATAAGTGTGTGTGATTCTTTCCCCCCTCTTGTCTTATGTCAAAATCAAATTGGACATGGACCATTATATAAATTTTGTGTGGCATTGAAGATTTGAATTATTTCAAGGAATGATAAGGAGTCCTTATCAGGCAAATTTTTTGTTTTGTTCCTTTCTCACATTTTTAACTTTAGAACAGCTTTTATATTGAGAAGATATTAATGAATCGTTGATGAGGTGGCTATCATGTCTAGCCATTAAATTTAGTCCCATAGACTAACATAAATTCCCCCATGTAGGTTGTTAGATTTTTGTACATGATTTCTTATATTTTTCTCCAATTATAGTTGCCCTCTTGTAACATCGTTTATTATTTAGCTTCATTTTAATGACAATGACTGTCTTCTACCTTCTCTTTTTCATTATCTAAATGTCGTTATTTGCATTGGTAGTTTGGTACTCATCTTATTGTCTCCATTAGCACAAGCATATTTGTACCAAGATGTCTGGACTTTCCAAATAAATCAAATTGATTACAATGTGGACATCATCCCATCTTTAATGATCCATCACTTTTGAATGGTTTTAAAAGGGTAACTTTCACAAAACCCCAATGACTTTTGAAGGTGTCTCACAAATTTCCCTTAAAATTAAATTTTCCTAATTTGACTAATTTGCAAGGAACCCTGTATATATTATATATATATATATATTATATATATTATATATATAATATATATATATATATATATATATATAATATATATATATATATATAGCAAAAGTTAATAGTGTTTCTTAAGCTGACGTCCTTAGATAGACAATCTAAGAACCCAGAGCCAAAAATCACATTGATTAGCTACATTGTGGATGATGTCGCTCCATTAAAACTTGATCTACATAATTCTAAAACCCCAACATACAAACTTGGCGTGACCCCATCACGCTTTGACCCTCCGTCAAGCCATTGAAAAGTTTCTTATTTCATTCGAAACCTTTTAAAAATGGATACGAGTGGATGAAGAGTCAAACGACGACGGGTTCATCCAACAAACTTGTGTGTTGGGGTTTTTAGAATAGGTAGATTCAAGTCTAGACGGACGGATCATCCACATGGAGCTTTCAATTCATGTGGATTTTTAGGTCGCGTTCTTTAACAGTGATTATTATTAAGCGTGGTCAACTTTAGGAATCACCTTTATATATTAATATATATATATATATATATATATATTATATATATAATATATATATATATATATATATATATAGAGAGGAGAAGAAGAGAGAGAAGAGAAGAGAGAGAATAATGTGTATCCTTGTCGATAGGAGGATTTCCTCCGTGAACGGTCTATTGGCGTCAATCCCACCATCCTCATTAATAAGGAAGAAGTGTGTGATTGTGGGGATTTGCTTGCCTACTTTATATGAGGGATGGTGAGGCATTGTGCCACATATGCGACAAGTGAGGCGAAATCCCCTCCTATTGACAAGGATATATATATAGTATATATATATATATATATTATATATAATATATATAATATATATATATATATATATATATATATATATATATATATATATATATATATATATATATATATATATAATAGTATATATATATATATAATTTTTTATATATATATTATCCTTTGTCATAGGAGAGATTTCTCTCCTTGACGACATATATGATACAATCTCCACATCCTCATAAATAGGAGAGAGAGTGTGAGTTAGTGGGGATTGTGTCAATCATGGGTGTTCAAGGAGGAAAAACCCCTTCATTGAACATAAGACACTCATTAATCAATATATTATATATATATATATATAATATATATATATATATAATAATTATATATATATATATATATATATATAATATATATATATATATATACTATATATATATATATATATTATATATATAATATTATATATATACTTATACTGAGAATTTATGGGTATGCTGGTATGATGTGTCCAACATCCCCATCAAACTCATTACCTATGTGAATGTGGTCCCACATTTGAAATGAGTGGAGAGGGAGATGTGCATCTCACATACCGCAGCACAACTTTTGTGCTTGGTACCCAAGCCATACCCAATTCTCTAACATTAATATTATTAATATATATATATATATAATATATATATATATATATATTATAATATATTATATAATATATATTAAACTTGATGTTCAACTTAAGTGGACGTCCACTAAGTTTCTTAGTCATTGATGATCACTTGATTGAGCTACATTGTGGATGATCCGTCCCGTTAAACTTGATCTACATATTCTAAACCCAAAACACACCAATTTGGGATGAACCCGTCGTGGTTTGAAACATGTCATCCACTCGTATCAACATTTAACGGTTCGAATGAAATAGAACTTTTTACATGGCTCGACGGAGGATCAAACCACGACGGTTCACCCTAAATTTGGTGTGTTGGAGTTTTAGAATATGTAGATCAAGTTCAACGGAGCGGATCATCCACAATGTCGCCTCATCAAGTGATCATCAATGACTAAGAAACTTAGTGGACGTCTCCACTTAAGTTGACATAAGTTTTCCCCTCTCTCTCTCTCTCTCTCTTCTCTCATCATATATATTATTATATATATATATATATATATATATATATATATATATATATATATATATAATATATTATATATATTATAATATATATTACTATATAGTATTATAGTATAATATGATATATATATATACTATACATACATATATATATACATGTGTGTGTGTGTGTGTGTATATATATATATATATATATAATATATATATTATATATATATATATATATATATATATAACTATATATGCAGAAAAATGGTATGCTTTTCGTAGCTGAGCGTGACAATTCCCTCCCACTCATTGCAATCGGGGCCCATATTCACATGGATTGGGGAGTGGTTGAGAATTGGAATGAGTGGATGAGAATATGACACCTTACTACCAAGCATACTTATTTCTCTCTATCTTTCTTTACACACGCGTGCGCGCGCACACACACACACACATGAGAAAAATAGGTATGCTTGGTACCAAGCACAAATAATTATGCTTGGTAGTGAGGTGGTATAATCCCCTCCACTCATTCAAATAGTTGCATATGGCCATCCACTCCTCAACCCATGTGAATATGGTCCCCTATTTGAATAAGTGGAGGGGATTCTGCCACCTCACAACTAAGCATACCCATATTTCTCTCTCTCTCTCTCTCTCTCTCTCTATATATATATATATATATATATATATATGTGTGTGTGTGTGTGTGTGTGTGTGTGTGTGTGTGTGTGTGTGTATAGGAAAGCTTGTGTAAACTTAAGTGTATTGAGGGCTTTGTACACCAAACTTTCTAACCATCAGATTCACTGATCTTAATCCAATGGACATGTTTTTATTGATTAATTAAGGATAGTTTGGGAATAGAAACTTTAAACTAGAAAAGTAATTAAATGGAATAAAAACTTCTGATTCCCAACTTCTCTCACATTCTTATATATCACTTAGTGCAGTGCACATGCGTTGTACGTGGACATATTTGTTTTATATTCTAATACTTTACACAATTCATTATTTAATTATTGGAAGAGTTTCATTTTGAATGTAATTTTAATAACATTTAAGGACTTATTTGTAATTTTCTTACAATTTAGATCATATACTTCTTTCAATTTTCTTAAGATTTAAGTTTTGAACTATATAGGGGATTTATCTGTAAACATTAATTATGAAGTTTTAATATTTTTCTATAAATATATGAAATTTTAATGGTCTTTGTGAAAATTATGAAGATCTATGGTTGTTTGTGAAAAAAATTCAGGGTTATTTTATGAACATTGGCAAATCTTGGAATACCCAAAAGATACAATTTTTTTAATCTTAACATATATAGTTCTATTTATTTATTATTTAAGATAATGAATGACATTTAATAACTACTGGTAGTTTTATGTGCAAATTTAGAATATAGTTTTAACATTAGGGAGGTTATAATATACTTATTATATAAAAAAATTTACTCAAAAGACAAAAATTCCAAGTTTATTATATACTTTTATGTTAAGTGTGTTATGTTATTCCAGTTTATATTAATTATCTTTATTTTTGGTAATCCATTATAACAAAATAAAATTCTCACTTTCACCTTCTCTCTCTTCTATTATCATATAATTAGTAATATGCTACAAAAAAATATATCTACTAAGTTCATGGATAATACAATATTTCTCTCAAATCATAATTAAGTACATAGTAATAATTAAAGAAATAGAAAAAAAGTTCATTCCCCAATTAGACCTCAAACTTTAGCCTCAATCCGAATTCTTCACATTTCCTTGTATCAATCGTATCCTCAATCCGCATATAGCCGTCAGTCTAACAATCACATCGATATAAAGTATAATCCGAGCAAAGCTCAGTACTTTCTCAGCACAACTTCAATCGTCTTCACCCCTCCTTTGTCGTTATCTCTTCTGAATGGATAATATTTTCACTACAAGCTTGTATCATCCAAATAATATCATAGTAAAGCCATGAGGTGAGTATATGATGCTGTTAGGGTTGTAAGATGTGAGTGTAAATCTAAATCATCAAATGAGTAAATTTATATAGGTTACAAGTAAGGGCTATTAGGATAAATAAAAAAAAAGCAGACTCTTTGAATTCTGTAACAGTCAAATGTAATTGCCACTTAAATAAAAACTACAATTGAAAATGTAACTCTCATTTCAAGTATGCTTGAATGCATGCACTAATGGCATTTTATGTTGACACTTAGTTTGCAAATTAAAACGTATATTATTAGTTTGTCATATGTGCGTTTTAAGTGGAGGGGTTACAAAAAATAGAAGTTAATATTAGTGGACAATTAATAGGAGAGTTATGCCATTATTAAGAATGTATGCATGTAAGCATTTTGAGTTGACACTTTGTTTGCAAATTGAAACGTATATTATTAGTCATATGTGTGTGCATTCAATTCTCAGCTATTATGTCAAATACAACTTACAATCTTAAATTTTTTTTATGATAACATTAATATTAGATTAGTGGAGGCGTTACAAAAAATAGAAGTTAATATTAGTGGACAATTAATTGGAGAGTTATGCCATTATTAAGAATGTATGCATATATATGTATGTGTTTATATGTATGCAAATTTTTTATGATAACATTAATATTGGATTAGTGGAGGGGTTACAAAAAATAGAAGTTAATATTAGTGGACAGTTAATAGGAGAGTTATGCCATTATTAAGAATGTATGCATGTATATGTATGGGTTTATATGTATGTAAGTATGTGTTTTATGGATGCACATGTATGTGGTGGATAAAAAAAAATTATGCTCTCTCTCTCTGATATTTTTAAAGAAGATAAAAAAATTCACATACTTCGGCGAGCAAGCGCTTCCAACCCAACATCGATGTGCATCCCCTCTTTCCGCTGTTTGTTAACATAAAAACAAAGATGATTAGGAAAGATTTTCTTGATTTGCTGTCAAAGATAATTTCAAATGTGAGATATGAGTGAAAGATATCCACTCACTGGAACATGAACAAGGGTGAGGTATTACAATTTAATCATAGCATGAATGGAGTTATCTAATTAGAAATAGACTATGCATTATAATCTCAAATGGTCAAATTAAGCATGTCAAATCTGAAGATGCTTTTTTTTGCCTGCTTCGGACATCGGAGAAAGAGAAGAAGCGAAATTCTTATTTGATCAGGTTTAATTGCTTGCCAGCTATTTTTAAGATTTGATTCCCAATCAACCATTAATTAATAAATAGAAACGTGTCCTTTAGATTAAGATAGTTGATCAGTAAAATAAATGTGACGGTTAGAAAGTTTGGTGTACAAAGCTCTCTATACACTTGAGTTTACATAAGCTTTCCTCATATTATATACACACACACAATCGAGTTCTTAAAACTTATTACCCTTATTAGTTAGAATTTAGCAGATAAAACTCCTGGAGTAATTTTTTTGGGAAAATTGCTTGGAGGAACTAAAAAAACTTGGGTTATGCATCATCCTCCCCAACCCAAAAACCAATACCCCCAAGCCCTTATACAGAAACATAAGTGCAACTAACCCCCAAACAGTGTACAGACCCACTACCCAATAAAGGCATTCCCAAATTACTCTTCCCAATTTAAAACTGAAAAAATACTACTCCCACAATCCCTTTCTGAGCGCGATTTTCGAAACCCTCGTCGTCTGAAACCAATTTTCTCCTTTTCGAAACCCTCTTCCTCTCAAGACCGCCGCCGCCGACAACCCTTTGAATCGTCTTCGTCTTCGTCGTCTTCGTCGAAGACTGCCCCCATCTTTATACAGAAACCATCTACCTCTCAAGACCGCCGCCACTCGTCGTCTTCGTCGACTCTTATTTGAATCGTCTTTGTCGACTCTTGAATATTGGTATTTGCTCGTCCGCTCCCGCCGACAAGGACCCCCGCCGACCGCAAGCTCATTGTCCGCTGGAGTCCCTCTTTTTCACCGAACAGTGACACTCGTTGCTGAAAATACAGGATGGCAAATTCATCATCTCAGTCATCTGAATCAGCAACAATAAAGTCTGAGTTGTAAGTATCAACTGAATTATTCACATTTGTTTATTTAATTTGTTTGGCATTATGAATTTATCTCCATTAGAACCCTAAGTAGATTTAGTATCTCTTATGTTGTGTTTTATAGTAAGCGTGATATCAGAATTTGTTGTAATATACGTGAAATTGTGAATTTATGGATGGAATTGTTCTACGAATGAGGGTCGAACATTGGAAGGCTTATGGATCCTCCAATTTCCAAAACTATGTAAGTTTTGGAGCAATTCCATCCAATAAAGCCACGATCATGCTACTGCTAGATCATCTAGATTTAGCCACGGGAAAGTTTTTTTAAGGATAGCCAAACAGGACTAAAAAAAACCTACACATTTAATATAAATTGGGTGCTAAAACATACCTGGTTTAAGGATGAAGTGGAGAAACCGGAAGAGAATCGCGATACAGTGAATAGGATATGGACTACATACTTTAGCAACAAGCAACAAGAAAAATACAAGAGTGACCAAGATTATCTTGAGGCCTTATTGGATAAATTGGTTCGGTCGAAAAAGAAATCGGATGTTTTAGATTTTGTTATGCTTCAAATCTTTTATGTACTCACAATGATATGGACTTCAACCGCTAGAATGAATGCACCGCGGTATATTTCAAGTATATGACTCGGATAGATTTGGTTGATCATTTCCCATAGGCGACAATCATCTACAAGGAATTGTGGGAATCTTTCAAGGCTGCGAAGATAGCTAAAAAGGGGCAGATATATCTTAGCGGCTCTGCTCTCTTACTATCGGTGAGTTATCTGTGTTATTTGTAATTAATATATTGCATTTTCACCCTATATGTGACCATTGCCATTTACATATGATAGATCACACTAATATGTGACGTTTGTGCCCCATATGTGATATTTGTCCCTACTATGCATTGTTTAATTATGATATTTGTAGTTAATATGTGATATTATCCCCTTTTATGTGATTATTGTCTTTTACATGTGATATATGATACTTATATGTGACGTTTGTGCCCCATATGTGACATTTGTCCATGATATGTATTGTTTAAGTATGATATTTATTTGTACTTAATATGTGATATTATCTTGTTATATGTGATTATTGCCATTTACATGTGATATATCACACTAATATATGATATTTGTGCCCCATATGTGATATTTCCCCCTGCTTTGCATTGTTTAATTATGATACTTGTAGTTAATATATGTTTATGTGATTATTATCTTCTCCATGTGATATATTACACTGATATGTGACGTTTGTACCCCATATGTGAGATTTGTCCCTGATATGTGACATTTGTAGGTAATATGTGATATTATCTTGTTATATGTGATTATTGCCATTTACATGTAATATGTGATACTGATATGTGACTTTTGTGCCCCATATGTGACATTTGTCTCTGATATGTATTGTTTAATTGTGATACTTTTAGCCTTACATATGCCATTTGTATCTACCTTGTGATACTTTATTGTTTGAATGCTACTTTTTTGAAGCTATGGTACTATGAGATTACAAACATCAAGGAGCCAGTCAGAGTCAATGATTTCAAGCCACCAATGACAAACTGGACATTGGAAGGTAAGAAGGTGGGTTCGTTGTGGACTGCAACGATTACGAAGAAATCCGAAGCCGCAATGCACATCTTACCGGAGCAAGATATACCACAGTATGTCCATGAGGAGATAAAGCAAGAGCCTAGAAAGATGAAGGCTAAAAGAGAGGAGGAAGTTGACTATGAAAACTCTTTGAGAAAGACATGAGTCAAAAAAGAGGAAAGGAGTCAATCGACTATTGCATTGGTGAGATAAGTCAAATTCTTATGTGATTATTGTTTACATTTTGAATGCAGTAATAGTTTATTATGTGAGTATTATTTATTGCATGTGATTGTTATACGTTGACTGTGATAATAAGTGTTATTATGTGATGTTTAGTTATTTTCTATGATACATTGTTATCTGTGCCAGTTGGTTATTCCCAGTGATATTTGCCAGTTTATTATGATAGATGTAGTGTTTATGTGAACTTTTATGTGTGGTCTTCTTATTTGTGACATTTCCTCACTGAAAGATAATTGTTCATATAGATTGAAGCTTATGACAAGCTGTCAATGTTGAATGATGCCTATGAGCAATAACTTGTTGCTCGCGGCATTAATATGATGACCATTAAGGCTGATATTGAGAAAAGATTTGCCGAACAGAAACATAGAAGGGAAAAAAAAGATGATGTAATTGTTTGCGTCGAAAATTGATGTATTCATTGCGGTATTCATTACAACTTCGGTCGTTACAATGAAAACAAAAAGATTGTCTTTTTATAAGACTTTTACACAATGAAAACAAAAAGTTACAACTCTCGTCAAAACAAACGCATAGATCGTTTATCGGTCTTCTGCTTGCGTGGGATCTTTGCCTGTGCCGGGGTTTATCCGTGGACCGCCTTTGATCTGGATCCGGTTGATGAAAAATTTGGCAGAGCTTCGTCTTCACCAAGGAAGTATTTGATTTGAAGCGCTGAGATCGACCAAGCGAAATCAGGGCTCTTCTCGAGATTAAGACCAAGCCTAATCTCAAGGGACGGACGAGAACGGGCGTCGGATCTCTCGAACTCTCCTTCTTTATGCCGAAGAACTTGCCAAGATCTGTCAACCCTCGCTGAAATTCGTGATCCTTTGACTCCACAATCCGGCAGCACCTCCTCGTCTTGATAAATATTCTTCCCCGCTGAAAGGAGGCCCTAGGCTTGTATTTATAGGGCTTCGGAAGCGGTTATTTAGATGAGAACAAGTGATTTGGCCTCATCTTTAGTTAATAACAGCATATTTGATCGTCTTGTTGACTTGCACACTTCGTTGCGGGATTAACTGTAGAACGCGCGTCGGTTGATACACATGTGTTGATTGACGCACGCATGTTGACTGACGCGTGCAAGCTGATTAACGTGCGCGTGTTGATCGACATGCACGAATTGATTGTCACGCGCGTGTTGATCGACGCGCATGAACTGATTGACGCGCGCGTGTTGATTGACGCATGCGAGCTGATTGGCGCGCATGAGCTGACTGTCGAGCGTGTAGGTCACTTGATTCGCCATTTTGCTTCAGGCGCTTGTCGGCGTCAGATAATCCTCTTAGACTCGGATAACGATGTTCGTCGTCTTCTCTCTGTCTCAAGCTGTGTACGGACACCTATAGGCATTTTTAGACGCCTACAGATACCCCCTCCAAAGTATTCCAGACTCATTCTTTTATTGAGGAGTCTGGAATGCTTTGGATAAGATAGGCCATCTCCTCAATTTCGTAGAGTGACCTTGAACTATCTCAATTCTTAACTTCTTCAGTCTTCAATCTATTCATTGTTTCGTCGAATAGGTGAAGTTCTTCCGGCGCTGCGTTTATCGTCTGACCGCTGTCAAAATCTTGAACTGAGATTGGTGTGTAACTTTCTGAACTTAGCTCGTGTCATTGAGTTGACTTTGAAGTAATCCTCTCCGTCGGGAATTCATATCTGATTGTAACTGAAATCCTTGGAGTCATCTTTTGCCTTATTTTGGCGAAATTGCTGATGCGTTGGCCGGCATCGATCTTTACTGTAACGCGTTGACCGGCGTTAACACAGTTTATACTCGTACGTTTGCTGGAGTCTACACAGTTTAAGCTCTTAAGGCATTGGAGCGTGACGGTCCCGAATGTTGGGCTGCAGGACCAACTATTAAAGCTGATTCATCTGCACGTGTGGATCTTATCCTGAAGTTTGTTGGATGTTCAAGTCATGAGACCAACTAATGAAGCTGATACGTCAATGACTCGCATTTATAGAATTTTTGGCAAATTCTCAGCCATCAACGGGTTTGATAAGCCTTTACCGACTACCGTTTGAGTCGGGCTAGCATGCGGATTGTTTAAGTTCGTTCCCCATGTAACGTTATGCTAAAAGAGTTAACTCTTTTAGTGCTACGATATTGAATACGTAGACTTCGTTTTTCTCCTGTGAAAAGACTAAACATCAACGTGTATCAGACGTAGACTTTAAGGTTTTTGGCAAACCCTCAGCCTTCAACGGATTTGGCGTGCCTTTACCGATTACCGTTTGAATCGGGCTTGCATGCGGATTGTTTAAGTCCGTTCCGCACGTGACGTTGTGCTAAAGGAATGAACTCCCTTAGACTTGATGCTACGATATTGAATACGTAGACTTCGCCATTGTTACGGGAATAGGCTACCCGGCAACGTGTGTTAGACGCTGACCTATCCCTACTTAGGCTTCGGGATAAAAGTCCCCAGATTGGAATTCTGGTGTCTTCTTCAATCGGTGAAAGACTAAACCGGCAACGCGAGTTAGGCGTTGACTTATCCCTACTTAGGGTTCGAGATAAAATTCCCCGCGCGTGTGAAGCACGGATTTTGGCGTTATGAATAACAACCTACCATAATGTCGAATATGTGGGCTTTTGTTCTTTTACGGTTAAAGACTAACCGGTAACATGTGTTAGGCACTGACTTATCCCTACTTAGGATTTGAGATAAAATTCTCTGTACGTGTGAGGCACGGATTATAGTGTTATTAATAACAACCTGTCATAATATCGAATATGTGGGCTTTTGTCCTTTTTACGATCAAGAGCTAACTGACAACACGTGTTAGGTGCTGACTTATCCCTTCTTAGGCTTCAGGATAAAATTCCCCAGACTTGAATTCTGGTGTCTTCTTCAATCGGTAAAAGACTAAACCGGCGCGTGTGAGGCGCGGATTTTGGCGTTATTAATAACGGCCTGCCATAATGTCGAATATGTGGGCTTTTGTCCTTTTCACGGCAAAAGACTAACCGGCAACGCGTGTTAGGCGTTGACTTATCCCTGCTCAGGATTCGGGATAAAATTCCCCATGCATAAAAGGCATAGATTTTTGTTGCTACGATGCTGAATACGTAGACTCGGTCATTTTTACGGGAACGAACCACCCAGCAATGCGGGCTAAGCGTTGACTTATCCCTACTTAGGCTTCAGGATAAAATTCCCCACGCGTGTGAAACACGGATTTTGGCGTTATGAATAACGACCTGCCACAATGTTGAATATGTGGACTTTTGTCCTTTTCATGGCAAAAGACTAACCGGCAACGCGTATTAGGCGTTGACTTATCCCTGCTCAGGATTCGGGATAAAATTCCCCATGCATAAAAGGCATGGATTTTTGTTGCTACGATGCTGAATACGTAGACTCGGTCATTTTTACGGGAACGAACCACCCAGCAACGCGGGCTAAGCGTTGACTTATCCCTACTTAGGCTTCGGGATAAAATGCCCCAGACTGGATTCTGGTGTCTTTTTCAATCGGTGAAAGACTAAACCGGCAACGCGTGTTAGGCATTGACTTATCCCTACTCAGGATTCGGGATAAAATTCCCCGTGCCTGTGAGACACGGATTTTAGGAGTTGAAAAGGTTATGTCTTCTCTTGGGGCAAAGACGAACCCGAAACGGGAGAGGAAGAATTTTATATTCTATCTCCCAAAGCTGAAGAGGAAGAATTTTATATTCTATCTCCAGTTGCAAAAGGAAACTTAAAATGGGATCTCCACTTCAAGAATCCGGGAATGTGAAACTAAGAGTGGGATCTCCACTCCGAGAATAAAAAAGATTCGGATAACCCTAACTGTCGGAAGGTTTGATTACCGAACTGAAGATGGATTTCTCATTTTTCGAGAGGGAATTGTGGTTTTGGTCCTAACTGTAGGAAGGTTTGACCAGGTGGGAGAGGGAGTGTGAGATGACCCTAACTTTTATAGGTTTGATCACTCGATTTGTGGACCTCTCGTTCATTGAAGGAATCGAGAAGGGATTTTGACTGTGGTCCTAACTGTAGGAAGGTTTGACCAAGTGGATAGTGGGAGTGAGAGTACAAATCACAGCGGGAGTGTTGACTTGTACAAATCACTCAGTAGGGGTTCTTGGTGTTAAGTGATAATGACTTAACACGAAGGGGTTTGACATTTCATCAATGATTGACAGATCAAAATTCTAAGCATTATATCCGGACTCTAACCATAAAAGCGTTGAGTGCACGAACATATCGGGAGTTTGAATGGATTAAACAGGAAAGAATTTTGGTGGTCCCACCGTCAATTAGTCTGATCGGTGGGGGATTTTGTGGTGGGAGACTGTGAGTCATTAAGCACCAATGAGAGTTTTGTGAGAGAAGATTGATCTAATGAAGCGATCGAATCTCATCTCAGCCAAAGAGTATTCAGAAGTCATAGTAGGAGTTTAGTGTTTATCACTTTGTTCATAATGATCGGGTTATCCCTAATAATATCACATTTAACATTCTTCCGGGAACTTCCCGTTACATGAATGATCCACCCCCGGCTTTCTTTGCAAAACTAGGTGTAACGAGGAGTACGTTATCCTCAGTCGCATGTTCGGGTTATCCTTAAGAATATAAGATTCTCCAGGAACTTCCCGTTATATAAATCATACACCCCCAGCTTCCTTTGCGAAACCAGGTTTAACATTGTACTTAGTTGGATGACCGAAAGGCAGTTTATACTCATATACTCTTTGGAGTGTAGGAATGAGCAGTTTATACTCTTATACTTGTCGGAGTCTTCATTCGACTTAATTGAGCGATATAACGCCGGCTTCAACCAAGGTTTGAATGCTATTCTTGAGAGCGAAGCAATCCTTGGTGGGATGGAGGATCCTCCTGTGGTACGCACAATACTTTGGATCCAAAATGTTATCAGCTTCCTCCTGATTTGCGATGGGTGGAAGCTTAATCTTGTTGTTTTCAAGGAGAGATTCGAAGATGGCTGGAACTTAACGTCTACAACCGCTGCATGTGCCTTTCCTTTACCACGGGAGGCGAAGTTTGAGTTCGGAAGATTCGCCGTCGGTTGGCTCCTCTCGGCTTTCTTCCTTCGGAGGAAGCGTTCGGCCCGCTCTCCGCGCATCTTCAACTCTTTCCAAGTGTTGGACGGTGCGACTCCCATAACTTCCAATATCTCAATAGATAGGTTGTTATGACATGTCTGAAGGATGAAGTCCTCCGTGATCGGATCTCGGCAGTTCATTGCTTTATTCCGGAAGCGTTTGACGAAGTCGTCGACTGTCTCGTCGTCTTCTTGTTTCTCATCGAAAAGTGTCCTGATGGATACCTCGTCGTCGTCCTCAAAGAAGTTACCAAGGAATGAGTTCTCCATATCGTCCTAGTTGTTAATACTTCCGGGCTTAAGACGGCGGTACCAATCGAAGGCCGACCCGCGAAGGGTGCCAACGAATGACCGAACCATCAAGGCTTTATTGCCGGAGATTATACCCAAGTGGGACTTGAAGTAGATCAGATGTTGAGTGGGTGAACCCTTCCCGTCAAACGGCGTGAAGTTAATTAGGTTGAACTTCGCCGGATACGGGATCAAATCCCATTCTGCCGGTCCTTTTCACCTCTCGAGCAGACATTAGAGCGTTGATTTTGCTCTCGAGATCTTTCATTTTCTCATCCTTACTCGTGTCGAGTTTTGGACGATTCTTAAGAGGAATAACGGGGCCACCCCCGGCGTCGTTGTTTTTAGTAGGGTCACCCCCAACGTTCTGGTCAACGGGAGGGTTATCAGGATTGAGACGTTCATCTACATCTGAATCGCTACTTGCTTGGTAAGCAGTGTTGCGACGGCTGGATTCGTCAATTTGATTTGACAAAGCTCGGATTTGTTGGTCATGTTCTTCCCTCATCCGCCGCATAGCCATTTCCATTTCAATCTTGAATGCCTCTTTCTGCTTGGTTAGAGTATCCTCAACCATTTTAGTTGCTTCCTCGGTGTTAATCATAAACACCTCGCGGGATTGCCCTGGGCTAGATACCGTATTGTCAGAAGCGACTGCAGAGTTAGCATCCGATACTTCATCATCCGAGGATAACCCTCTCTGCATTCTTTGGTAGTCCCTGCGTCTACTGGTCCCTGATCGCAACCGGGTTAGACGATGCGATACAAGCGGGTCAGAGCTAGAAGGTCGAATTGATTTTTCCTTATCAACCATATTGATGGTAACCTCTGGGGGTTCGTCACCTTGAACGACCGATCGTTTCTTACGGAGGCGCTTTAGATTAGACTTATCCTTTCCGTTGGAGATCCTCTCAAATACCGAGACCCTCTGCGGAGCGGTCTTGGGGCAGCTACACGCTGATAATACTGCCCTGATAAGTTCGACGCACGGGCAGTGAGATTTTGTTTCTCGGGTATATCTCTTCCGAGACTTGTTCATACCCCCAGCCCGATAGTACAACTCATCAGTCAGATGACTAGAGCAACCTATCGTACATTGACACAACTCCCCAAGTATAACGTTGTCATCGTCAGATGAATACGTTTCTTTCAGGGGATTTGCCGCTTTATCAGCGTTCTCAAGAGTCACATGTTTAGAACTACACTTTTGGGAGCGCAAGATCTCAACAGGCTCCTGGTTTTGAATACACACCCCCAGACGGGTGGAAACTGGAGTTTTCCTTTTATAAGAAGGCTTGTTATTGTTGAGAGGGCGTGTGCGACCCCCAGCTCGACGAATTGCTCGGGGTTCAGTCACCGGACCCAAACGTTCTTTGCTCATAACTTTGCCTCGATCCTCGTGCAAAGGACCCAGGCGATCAACTATCCTCACCTTGAATCGGGACAAATCCATGTTGTCGTGGGGCTCCACCAGAGGTGCGAAACTCGAAGGGATCAACGTAACCGGTGCAGAACGTCTTCTGTCTCGACCCTGGCGCGGGTCAGATTTAAGTGACCGACGGGTTGGAGGGTCGGATTCAAGTGACCCACGATTTGGAAGGTCGGATCCAAGTGACCCGCAAAGTGGAGGGTCGGATCCATGTGACCTACGATTTGGAAGGTCGGATCCAAGTGACCTGCAAAGTGGAAGGTTGGATCCAAGTGACCTGCGATTTGGAAGGTCGGATCCAAGTGACCTGCAAATTGACGGGTCGGATAGGAGTGACCTGCAAATTGGCGGGTCGGATTGGAGTGACCTGCAAATTAGCGGGTCGGATTGAAGTGACCCGCGATTCTCGATCTTTTCGGCTGCCGTTTTGGATTTTGGCCTCCAAGTTTGATGCAGTCTTGGTTGTTTCTTAGCTATGTCCTTCTTTTGCATCTTTTATGCTTTTTGCACAAGAATTCGCGTGCGCGCAAGCGCGCGGCGCTTTTGAATTCGCTCCTCCAGAGTTGAACAGATCTTTTTGATTTGGATCCATTCGTTTGCTATTGGTTTGGAGGGGAAGACATCTGTCCGCTGTTGGGGTGCTTGGCGTTGCCTAATTTTCAGATCCGCCTCGTAACGGATCCCGCCAATTGACTTTAATGCTCTAGCGAGTTGGCGCGCACAGCGTTGGCGCTGCCTTTGACGAGTTCTCTTTGATAAAATAGGCGCGCCTTCTGTACTCAACTCCTTGATTGAGGAGGAGTTCAGATCTGCAGATCCGGACTCATTGGAGGCCGGAAGGGCGTTGTAAGGTTCAGCTACCGCAACAACGGGGGCGTTGATCTTCCTTCGCTTGCGAGAGGCGGAGGATCTGGAGGAGGAGGACGACAGATATTCCTCGAACTTCAGTTGGTCGAACTCGTATTCGACCACTTCTTCAACCGAGATGCAGATCCGAGGTTGCGACACGACAGCTCCGGAAGCGAAGCTGTTGACTCCCACTGTGGTCGCCAGTTTGTTTGCGTCGAAAATTGATGTATTCATTGCGGTATTCATTACAACTTCGGTCGTTACAATGAAAACAAAAAGATTGTCTTTTTATAAGACTTTTACACAATGAAAACAAAAAGTTACAACTCTCGTCAAAACAAACGCATAGATCGTTTATCGGTCTTCTGCTTGCGTGGGATCTTTGCCTGTGCCGGGGTTTATCCGTGGACCGCCTTTGATCTGGATCCGGTTGATGAATTCGTCTTCGCCGAGGAAGTATTTGATTTGAAGCGCTGAGATCGACCAAGCGAAATCAGGGCTCTTCTCGAGATTAAGACCAAGCCTAATCTCAAGGGACGGATGGGAACGGGCGTCGGATCTCTCGAACTCTCCTTCTTTATGCCGAAGAACTCGTCAAGATCTGTCAACCCTCGCTGAAATTCATGCTCCTTTGACTCCACAATCCGGCAGCACCTCCTCGTCTTGATAAATATTCGTCCCCGCTGAAAGGAGGCCCTAGGCTTGTATTTATAGGGCTTTGGAAGCGGTTATTTGGATAAGAACAAGTGATTTGGCCTTATCTTTAGTTAATAACAGCATATTTGACCGTCTTGTTGACTTGCACGCTTCGTTGCGGGATTAACTGTAGAACGCGCGTCGGTTGATACACACGTGTTGATTGACGCACGCATGTTGACTGACGCGTGCAAGCTGATTAACGTGCGCGTGTTGATCGACATGCACGAATTGATTGTCACGCGCGTGTTGATCGACGCGCATGAACTGATTGGCGCATGCGAGCTGATTGGCGCGCATGAGCTGACTGTCGAGCGTGTAGGTCACTTGATTCGCCGTTTTGCTTCAGGCGCTTGTCGGCGTCAGATAATCCTCTTAGACTCGGATAACGATGTTCGTCGTCTTCTCTCTGTCTCAAGCTGTGTACGGACACCTATAGGCATTTTTAGACGCCTACAGTAATAACTTATTTCCTGTTTCATATGAGGAAAAAAGATATTAAGAAAAGATTTGCTGAATAAAATTGGTTATTGTTTTGACATTTATGCAACCTCAAATAGAGAGAAAAGATGAGGCAGAGAAAGAAGATGATTAAGGCCAAGACATGTGCATTGATGTTGAGGAGGTAACTCTTACGTAAATCATGTGGGAATTGCTTATACTTTGTGACATTTAAGAATTTACTTAACATGTGATATTTACTTATTGCCTGTGATATTTACACCTTACTTGTGATAGTTCCCTATTATTTGTGACAGTTAATTATACGTTGTGACATTCATATATCTCTTGTGACATTTAGTTTAATTTTGTGACTTAAACAGTTTCTCTGTGATATTTACTTACTATTTGTGATACATGAATTTCTCCTGTGATATTTTCTCATGTTGTATTTTTATGATATATACTCATTAACTGTGATCTTTATACAGCCTAAAAAAGTGAAAGTAACTGGGGAAGTTACTGAAAAGAAGAAGTGAAGGAAGAGGAGGGAGGAAAGTGATGATACGTTGAAAGAATTTGTTCAGGGGCTACAAGCAAAGAGCCAGAGAACAACAAAGAAGCCCAAGTTTTTAGAATCTCCATTCCAAACAAAAATGCCTAAGAAAAAAAGGAAAGGGAAGAAAGTTGTTATGTGGTGAAAGATGACGACGACAAGGGGAGAAGGATGAGGAGAAGCCACTTGTAATTTCACATGAGGATATGAGAACATCCATGGAAGAGTTATGGAGAAAGGGAAAAACCGAAGAAGAATAAAAGTTATTTGGGATGTCGAATATGGGCATTCCTTCTTTGCAAGACTTTGATATCAGGCTCCCGGGAACAATCAAAGAAGGATTTTATCATAATTTCACTGTTCAGGATGTTCCTGATGTATCGGATGATGAAAACAAGTGGCTTCAACATTTTCTAACATTAAAAGTGGAGAAGTAAGTATTAAGTAGTTGTTTATGAGTTTCATGTTAGATATCTGCATGCATTTACGTGTTTTCTATGATATTTATATTTAGTCCTTAAGATCTTATTTACTCATTAAGATGTGCACGTTTTCTGTGATATTTTCATGCACTGTGTGATAGTTAGTGGTTTCCTGTGGTATTTATGTGTTATTCTGTGATATTTACATCTGGTATGTGATAGTTACTGGATTATTGCGACATTTACATTTCTAATGTGATCATTACTATTTTTATGTGACATTTAGTGTTTTCTTGTGACATTTATGTGTTGAGTTGAATATGTCACTTATACATTGATTGTATTATGCATATTTTGTAGGAGAAGGACTGTTTATGAGGTTGAAGACCAAACAATTAACATATATGATATGCTTCATCTTCAACATGGTGGAAGATTAAAGAATAAGGTTAGTTTTTGTTTAACTTATGGTATTATTCAAGTTTTTGATATTTATATGATTTATTACATTTGCAATCATTATACCATTAAAATACTAGTTGCAAGACTTCATAAATGGCTCAAGCTGCCATAAAATGCTGATCGGGAAAGAAAATTTGCTATTGTCACATCATATTTTAGTGTGAGTAATGTTGATCATAATACTTTTACAAGTTATATTACATTTATATGTTATTTGACTTTCTTCCGCTTATTTTCTTTTTTCTAAAGATTGGTTGCCTACTGCTTCAAATTTGGATGAAAGAAATGTCTATAAAAATTATATAAAGAAGCATATAGATGCCGGGAAGGATGTTTTGATAATTCCGATATGTCACACTGATCATTGGCATGTTCTTCAGGTTAATTTAGGGCAAAAAATACAGACATTACAGTTCCACTGACTACGAGGCATGGGCTAGAGACGTGTTGACCATCCAACTATTTTTAGATAGGATGGTGAGTGGATACGGCCAGGCGTTGACATTTAGCGGATTCGAATATGAAGCAATTCCTTGTCGAACGCAAAAAAACTCGTAAGTTTTTCTAAACATCTTATACTTACCAGTTTATTAACACCTGTAATACTTGCTTATGTCACATATGTTGGTTTCATGTGACATAGTGACATTCTGGGTGATATATTCTGCTGTTATGTGATATTTTGATATTCTGTGTGACTTATGTTGCTGTTATGTAATATTTTGATATGATGTGTGACATATCCTACTTTTATGTGATATTTTGGTATTCTGTGTGACATATGTTGTTGTTATGTGATATTTTTACATTCTGTGTGATATATTCTCGTTACCAGTTACATATGATGTTGTTAGGTGTTATGTGATATTTTTACAGATATGAATATGACATACATGCATTTTTTCATCAAGGTGATCCTAGAGGGAAGGGAGGCAATGAATATTTACGCCTTGCAAAGGGAGGCTGAGATGTTATGGGCATGACTTGCTGCTCAAATCATATGTGAAGGTCATGAGTTGAAGAAGTTGTGATTGAAGTTAGATATTAATGATCCAGAATATCTTTTGTACTTTGGGGTAATGATGCACCTTTGATTGAGTGGAAGTATTAGACAAACATATATAACTGTTTTATTTGTTGGATGATGGATGTTTACTAGCTGTTTGTGAATGATAAAATGTACATTTGTAATTTCTTAGTGATCTTTTTTCTTTAGCATATTATTAAATGGAATCTGAAAGTAAAGTTCTTATAGATGTCATAGTTAATACCAACAAGTCATACGAACATGTAATATGTCACATTCAAGTAGTAAATGTCACAACAAAATATCAAAAGTAGCATGTAACGGACAACAGTCACAAAAGAGTTTGAATTCTGCCAGGAAACGTTAATCTTGGCTAGGTTCAGTGCACGTGGCTCGGTTATGTCCTTTAGCATGACATCTTGAGCATCTAATTGGACGTCTATTCTCAAATCTGTTGTTGATACGTCTATTCTTGTTCCTTACATGTCTCTTTATCGTCTTTGGGGGGAAGTATGCCAACTATTTCATCTGTAACATCTAGCTTATCGTAATTTAGAATAGGAAAGAGAATTGGTTTGTAACTTTTCTTAAAAGCTTCAGTCGTCATGAACCAATCGCAAAACCGGTACACATCTCTATGCATAAAGTTAATAGCAGCACACACATGTTTACATAGTATTCACAATATATCTCATGCATGAAACGTGCATGTTTTGTGTTCTAAATGAACTTGTACTGATTTTTGTGATGATGCCTCAAAGATTTCAGTTGTAGAATGCGATACTTCAAGAGTGCATCCCTTCATGCAATTTTCTTGAAGAATTTTTTCCGCTTCAGGACATAGATAGCTATTTCATTTTGTTGCCATCTCGCAATGAGTATTCATCCTTTTCATAATTTGCATATGAGTATGATCCATCATATCACAAATAGGAATTGTTCTTGCTAAACGAATCCAATTGTTGAAAGGTTCAACAACATTGGAAGTGAAACGACCATTGTTTGTGTCAAAAGTTGCCTTTTCCATTGTTTTCAAACCTGTTACACCGTTTATCGATTACAAGTTCAAACTGAAAAGAGAGTTGATCTTTTTATAAGATCTTCTCACAACGAAAAATAAAGATTACAACTTTATCAAACAAAACGCAGCAGTAGTTTATCTCCCGCTGCTTTGCGTGGGATCTTTGCCTGTGCCGGGGTTAATCCGTGGACCACCGCAGACCAAAGCCGATCGACAATATAATTACGCTCTTGTTTCACGAGGGAAACAATTGCGGAAGCGACAATCACGACCAAGCGAGATTGTGGCTCTTCTCGAGATTAAAACCAAGTTTAATCCGGAGGAAAGAAGGGAAAAGAATCACAAACCTTTCGAAGGGGCTTTCTTTATGAAAGTCTTCGCCAAGCTCTGATGATTCTCCTCTGAAATTCGTGGTTGACTGGTCAATTTGACAGCACCTCGCCTTCTTAATCTCAGATCTCCGATCCTCTTGAAAGAAGACCTTAGGCTTCTATTTATAGGCTTTTTGAGATGTGTCTCCTAGTAGGAATTGATGTTTAAACGTTATCTGGGTTTATAACTGTCTAAACGTGTTTATGGATAACCTCAGAGCAGTTGGAGAGGTTTTGGGACGAAAGAATCCTTAAAAATCATTGAAATCCGTGTTTGGGGAGGTTTTATATCCAACAAGAGTCCTGGTGACTCGGGACTGTGCGAGTCAGCTTCTGGTGACTCGGAACTGTGCGAGTCAGCTTCTGGTGACTCGGAACTGTGCGAGTCAGCTTCTGGTGACTCGGAACTGTGCGAGTCAGCTTCTGGTGACTCGGAACTGTGCGAGTCAGCTTCTGGTGACTCGGAACTGTGCGAGTCAGCTTCTGGTGACTCGGAACTGTGCGAGTCAGCTTCTGGTGACTCGGAACTGTGCGAGTCAGCTTCTGGTGACTCGGAACTGTGCGAGTCAGCATTTGGTGACTCGGAACTGTGCGAGTCAGCATTTGGTGACTCGGCACTGTTCAAGCTTCTAAGCAATGTTTCGTGATTCTTCCAGCTTCTTTGTTTTGCGTACGCTTCGTCGCCTTGCTGATTTTGGATGAATTCCTTTGACTTGGATAATAACGTTTATCGTCTTTTCCTTGTCTTGCACTGTGTTTGAGGACCTATGGGCATTTTTTAACGCCTACAGATACCCCCTCCAAAGTGTTTCAGTCTCGTTTCTTTTATAGAGGAGCCTGAAATACTTTGGATATGATAGGCTATATTTGCAGAAGGACCTGTCATGGGTTTCATTTCTTGACTCCTTCAGCCCTCAATCTATTCAGAGTTCTGTCGAATAGATGAAGTTTTTACGGCTCTGCGTTTATCGTCTGACCGCTGTTGAAATCTTGAAACTAAACGGCGTCGCTGATTTAACGTTGAGTTGACCCTCGTTGTTGGGGAATTCCCATCTGGTGACGCCTTGACAGACGTTGACCAAAAGTCATGCATTTGAAGCAGAGAGGACCAGTTTATACTCGTATACTCTTGGGAGTTCTGAAAGTTAGTTTATCCTTGTATACTTATCGGAGGTCGCCGGGTTATCCTTAAGAATATTGTATATTCCCGTCGAGGGTGGGAAACAGTTTAAACTCGTATACCCATTGGAGTTTAAATATGGATATCGTATACCAAGGACCAAAATACCCAAAATTTGACCCAAAATAGCTTACTATGCACGCGAGTCAGCTTCAGGTCTTGCGAGGCAGTAAATGGTGACTCGGAACTGGCGAGGCAGCTTTGGGCCTTGCGAGTCAGTAAATGGTGACTCGGAACTGGCGAGGCAGCTTTGGGCCTTACGAGTCAGTAAATAGTGACTCGGCTTTTGCGAGTCAGGTGGTGGTGACTCGGCTTTTGCGAGGCAGCTCGTGGTGACTCGGCTTTTGCGAGGCAGCTCGTGGTGACTCGGCTTTTGCGAGTGAGGTGGTGGTGACTCGGCTTTTGCGAGTCAGCTTCGGGCGGTTCTTTAAAAGAACGACTGTTCTTCTTCTTCATTCATTTCGACTCTTTTTCTTGAATTCAAAAATTTCTCTCTTCCCTCCTTTATTCCTCTTTTCAAATCCTTCAGCTTCTTCCGGCCTTCCTCATTTGATTTGTAAGCTCGACTAGAATCTTGAAGCCTCAGTTTGGGGACTTAGGGTTTTGATTTGAATCTTGAAGGGGATTTGGGACGTGGGTTCGTCATCTCTGTTCTTGATCGGATTTCAGGTATGCCTCGTTCCCTCAAGACTTCCATTTGAATCCATATAACAACTGAACTTCAATTTTAAGAGTATAGCCAAAACCCTAGTTTTTCTTTTTTTAGTTTTTGATTTGGGGAAAACAGAAAGCTTGATTTCGGGTTCTTGAATGATGGTTGGAACCCTTTCGCTTGATTTGTTCTCTGAATGATGGCCGAAACTTTTGAATGGTTGAGACGTTCTCTGAACTGATCATCGGATTTTGGGTCTGTGATGTTCGGGATTTTTATGGTCAGACCTTAACTCGATTTTGGTTTTGTGCATAAATTGGGTTCAGCCACAGAAATATTTAGCTTGCGTTCACCCTTTGACTTCAATAACTTGGTTTAAACTTTCATTTGTGCGCGATAACTGCCATATCGGGCTTCTAGCGTATATGATAGCCTAATTTGTAGGCACGTCGTGTTTTATTGTTGGCCACGTAGATGACTTCGGCTGAACTCCTGAAATTCAGGCTTAAATTGTTGCACTGCCCATTGTGGGTTGAGACTGAACCTGCCCTACGCCTGCTACTTAAGTCTGATTTGAGCATAATATTTTCTTTGCACTGATCTGATATTTCTCAATTTTTTCGTAATTGACCTGTTAACTCTCTGCAGATATGTCGCCTAAGAGATCCCGTGTCGCTCGAGGCCGTTCGTCGACTCAGTCGCCTGAGCCGGCGCCATTTAGCTGCACAGGTATATTTATCGCCGCCTCTTTCATTCATACATTTGAGATATCATGCTGCATTTTGCATCCCCGCTTTGTTCTCCTTTGTGAGGCAATTGGGAAGAGCCGCCACTCTCCTTCGTGGGGGTGGACGCTTTACTAGTCATGTTTTGCTTGGTCAAGACATGGCTGAACTATCTTGGGGCGATTTCTCGCTGTACTATACTCCGAGGGGCGGATATATTGTCGTGTTATTCATGCGACAGTATATCCCGTGCTTCGTGTGTATAGTGTGGCTTTTAATCGTCTCACCTAGATAAACTACCATGAATATGTACCTGGTATGATATCCTCGCTTTGCAAGTCGTGTTTTACTTAGTCAGGACACGTCTTAGTATGACATGGGGCGATCTCATGTTGTGTTACATCACATAGGCTTAGGTATATCACCGTGTCATTCGCACGTTAATATGCTTTATCCTTTGCGTACGCGATATAATTAAGATCGTCTCACCATTTGCAAGGTCGTGACTCTATCTCACAATTTGTGAGTTGAGTTCGACGCCTGTACCATTTTTAAAATAGGCGTTAATGATTATACCTGATAAATGTGCATTGTTTTCTTAGTTGATTTTCTCTCGAGGGAATTCAATGCTCATTCAGTGGAGGGTCGATGTAGTGAGGCTTATGCCTTTACCGATGAGCCCATCCCTGTTCCAGTAATTCCTCCATTTGCTCCGGGCGTACCGGAAGAGCTTCCTCGGTTAGTAAGGAAAGGAGAACGCCAGAGTTTAAGGCAACTTATCACAGATGCGCCGTTAGTGAAGGATCCGAGTTCTACGCATCCGCTAAGAAAGCCAGACTATTTGTTTGGGGATTCTATTGAAGACCCCGCCTCTGTTTTTCTTGGTTCTGAACAATGGCTGCATCATGACGACGGTGGCTATCTATATCTTCCTCCGATTCGTCGCCACCGTTCCCTTGCCGAGCTTCGATGCCAAGCTCTTCCTCGGGAGATGTCATGGAGGCTAACAGAAGAGCACGAGCGCATTCACTGTGGTTATATTACCCGCGGTACGGTTAATTCGAGTAATCGGAATCGGATAACAGGTTTACATCCCGGGATTACTGGACTGAGTGACCCACCCAAGGATGAGGTCTTCACTGTTGCGAACACTGTGAGGAATAGGCTTGCGGTTTTGGGCCGAGAGATGCCAGTAGCCGGTCATCGATGTTATGGCTGGATACACTCATCGGATAAACTATGGTGGACCCGTTTGAGCCACTACATCTTGGATCGATTCGGTGAAGACCTAAAGGCTAGTGGCTTATATGCAGCTGTTCGTGCCACTACTTATGGACTGGCTATGAGTGTTTCTCACTTTTTGGCGCTGCTAGAATTCTATAATCCTGACGCCAATACGTTTCTAACTAAACATGGTGAATTGGGGTTAGCATTGCACGAGATGCATAAAATCTCCGGTCTTCCAATGGGGAACATGATCTATCAGGAATACTTCCCTTCTACTAAGGAACTGCAGCAACTGAGGTCGCGGACTCCCGACCGTTATAACACCTTCTGGGATCTTGTTTGTCACTATCACATAGCTCTTGCAGGTATTGATCCTTTATCCAAGAAATCACGACCGCAAATTAGTTTGAAGAAGTTCTCAGACTATCTTTTCAAGAATACAGACAGCATTCAGAACGAACCGATTCGTGTGTTATCGCCGCTGACTACTTTCGAAGTGAATGAGCTCATTGAGAAGTCAAACGCTCAATCTTATACTACGGCTGGCGTTGAGGATGGTTTTGCTGCCGGGACAAAGTTTCGAACTTTCTTGTGGCATGGAGTCAAACCGATCCAACCTATGACGTCGTGTTATTCATGCGACAGTATATCCCGTGCTTCGTATGTATAGTGTGGCTTTAATCGTCTCACCTAGATAAACCATCATGAATATGTACCTGGTATGATATCCTCGCTTTGCTCTCCTTTGTGAGACAATTGAGAAGAGCCGCCACTCTCCTTCGTTGGGAGTGGACGCTTCGCAAGTCGTGTTTTACTTAGTCAGGACACGTCTTAGTATGACATGGGGCGATCTCATGTTGTGTTACATCACATAGGCTTAGGTATATCACCGTGTCATTCGCACGTTAATATGCTTTATCCTTTGCGTGCGCGATATAATTGAGATCGTCTCACCATTTACAAGGTCGTGACTCTATCTCACAATTTGTGAGTTGAGTTCGACGCCTGTACCATTTTTAAAATAGGCGTTAATGATTATACCTGATAAATGTGCATTGTTTTCTTAGTTGATTTTCTCTCGAGGGAATTCAATGCTCATTCAGTGGAGGGTCGATGTAGTGAGGCTTATGCCTCTACCGATGAGCCCATCCCTGTTCCAGTAATTCCTCCATTTGCTCCGGGCGTACCGGAAGAGCTTCCTCGGTTAGTAAGGAAAGGAGAACGCCAGAGTTTAAGGCAACTTATCACAGATGCGCCGTTAGTGAAGGATCCGAGTTCTACGCATCCGCTAAGAAAGCCAGACTATTTGTTTGGGGATTCTATTGAAGACCCCGCCTCTGTTTTTCTTGGTTCTGAACAATGGCTGCATCATGACGACGGTGGCTATCTATATCTTCCTCCGATTCGTCGCCACCGTTCCCTTGCCGAGCTTCGATGCCAAGCTCTTCCTCGGGAGATGTCATGGAGGCTAACAGAAGAGCACGAGCGCATTCACTGTGGTTATATTACCCGCGGTACGGTTAATTCGAGTAATCGGAATCGGATAACAGGTTTACATCCCAGGATTACTGGACTGAGTGACCCACCCAAGGATGAGGTCTTCACTGTTACGAACACTGTGAGGAATAGGCTTGCGGCTTTGGGCCGAGAGATGCCAGTAGCCGGTCATCGATGTTATGGCTAGATACACTCATCGGATAAACTATGGTGGACCCGTTTGAGCCACTACATCTTGGATCGATTCGGTGAAGACCTGAAGGCTAGTGGCTTATATGCAGCCGTTCGTGCTACCACTTATGGACTGGCTATGAGTGTTCCTCACTTTTTGGCGCTGCTGGAATTCTACAATCCTGACGCCACTGCTAGAATTCTATAATCCTGACGCCAATACGTTTCTAACTAAACATGGTGAATTGGGGTTAGCATTGCACGAGATGCATAAAATCTCCGGTCTTCCAATGGGGAACATGATCTATCAGGAATACTTCCCTTCTACTAAGGAACTGCAGCAACTGAGGTCGCGGACTCCCGACCGTTATAACACCTTCTGGGATCTTGTTTGTCACTATCACATAGCTCTTGCAGGTATTGATCCTTTATCCAAGAAATCACGACCGCAAATTAGTTTGAAGAAGTTCTCAGACTATCTTTTCAAGAATACAGACAGCATTCAGAACGAACCGATTCGTGTGTTATCGCCGCTGACTACTTCCGAAGTGAATGAGCTCATTGAGAAGTCAAACGCTCAATCTTATACTACGGCTGGCGTTGAGGATGGTTTTGCTGCCGGGACAAAGTTTCGAACTTTCTTGTGGCATGGAGTCAAACCGATCCAACCTATGACGTTACTTGCTGGGTTTCTTGCTCTGTGGTTAAAAAAATGTGTAGTACCATACCAGTCTTGTGACGTACTTTCCCCCGAAGTGTTGTTTCCAGCGGTTCTGCTTGCTCATCGGAAAAGCTTGTGTCTTCTTCCGGCAATGACCACGGGTATTTGCAGAGGGCTACGCCAGGTGGTAAACGGATTTGGTCAAGAAAACACGCCACCTACTCAGATTCCTCTCTCAAAAGTGGAGCTACCTTATACCTATTTAATGGGCCACCTACTCAGATTCCTCTCTCAAAAGTGGAGCTACCTTATACCTATTTAATGGCTTGGTTAGTGCTCAATCGATCTGATATGATGGGAGCGCCGTCTTTGGTGGATCCTTCCCTTCCTTTTCTTCAAGTAATAGAGAAATGTAAGTGGAAAGGATGAGGTTTTGCTGAAATTAGGAAGCAGTTTCAGAATCATAAGTGCTGGGTCTTCCCTACTTGCTTTCCATGATTTTCCGGTCAGTATGGCGATTCGTTGGTAGATGTAGAAAGGCCAGGTACTGGTCGGACTCTTCTTGATTCCGGCTGTTTCGATTGGTTGGTTAACATTCGGCCGGGCTATGTGGTCTTTCGAGTTCGAAATCACTGTTACATAGAGCCCTACTTGCCGTGTCGGTTCGCTAATCAGTTTGGTTACGATCAGATTTATGTTGGAAACCCAAACCAACGGCTCCAGACCCGTGGAGGTTTAGTGGATGGGGCTCGAGCGTGGCTATGGAACATTACTGGTTGCACTGGTGCCAAATTTAGTCTCCCTGGTGTTGAGCGTAAGTTAGAGCTGACTTTTCTACAATGCCGGTGGCTTTTGGCGGCCAATGAACATGTGCCAGTTCAGACGATCACCGAGTCCACCGACGAAGAAGCTTCTCGAGTTGCTACTCGGATGGTATATGAGTCTGAGCTTGAGAAGAGAAAGAGGGATTCTGTGGGTCTTCCTAGCCATCCACAGCAAAAGGAGCCAACTATGGAAACTCATGTTGAGGGTGGTGTAGAGCTTGGTGGCGATGGTGGAGAAGAAGCACCGGAAACAGGTGTGTTAGATCCCACTTCTTTAGAGTTATTTGAATTAGCACTTGCTGAAAGGACTCGCCGCTCTCAACTATCCAAATCTTCACCTCATGTAAAGAGGCCAAAGATGCAAGTCTTGTTCACCTATCCTAACAAGATGTCGGTTGAAATCCCAGGTGTATTTTCTGAGGAGGAGAGAGAAGAGGCCGGCCTACTCCCTCGGACGCGGTCTCGTTCCGCGGATCGGGTTACTCCAAGGCGTGAATTGTGCTCTAAATTTTCAGAGGAGAGGCTAACTGAAGAGGGACGCCCGGCTAAACGCAAGAAGTTGACTTCTAAGCGGAGGAGCAATCTTGAAACGATGCCCTCGACTCAAGGTGTTACCGTTGAGAGGGGTGAGTACCTATTTGTATAGCTCCTTCCGACATACGTTGAGCTTTCGAATTTAAACAATTTTCGTACTTTGCAGGAGGAGATTTACGAAGCGGCTTTGTCTTTGACGCCTCTTCACCTGACCTTGATTTCTCGACCCCACTTCCGGGAATCAGGCCAGAAGAGGGTACAGGCGCAGAGACCAACGTTCTCGGGGAGACCGAGGTGGGTCATGACATCGAGGCAGGTTTGACCGAGCATGCTGAGAGTCCAGGTATTCTAAAAACCAGTAGCGCCTTTTTCGGATGGCGGGCAATGACCGATGGAGAATTCGTATCCCCGCTAACTGTTTCTCTGCTTCTTACTCTGTTAGAAAAGCTACAAGAGGTGGATCGAAGCGAACAGGTGCCGGAATCCAACATTGCCATTGAAGGTAAAGTTTTGTTATATAGTCTGGCATGTTGGAACGACTATATTTTGACCCTCGCACCTTTTTTACAGATACGGTAATAGAGGGTCAAGGTGAAGAAGAGGATTCCCAAAACACATCTTTTGAAGAAGAGGATCTGGCTTCGCGTGAACCGGTGTCGGCTTCCGACGATATGTTGCTGGATGATATGTTACGTGAACAAGCCCAATACGAGGCCGTTGACCCGATAATCACCGCTGACTCACCCGCACGTAAGATTCTTCTTCACATGCTTTATTTATTCGTGGTTCCTTAGCCACTCATCGGCAGATTCAAATCGTAGGACCAGTCATAACGACTGATGCAACTACTCCTAACGGGAAATCTGATGAATCTGAGGGTCTTGATTTCTTGCTTTTGGCAGGAATTGTTATTGACGCTCGGTCATCAGACTTTCCGCAACAACCTCCGGTTTCTTTGGGAACACCGACTACCACGCCTGCTGCAACTGAGAGTTTGCCTGTGAGACCACCTGAAGTGGTTGATGCTTCAACAGTTATTACACCTGTGCCACCCCCAGCGACATGCGAAATTGAGCGGCGAGAGGCGGGGGTAGTGCATTCGGTCGCAGAGAGCTCTTCAGGGGCTGGTAAATCTCGTGTGCTATCTTTTTCTTACATATTTTTGACTTGTCATTTCTGAATATTCATGATTTTGCGTTTTCTTCTTCTTCTTTTCTAGGATCGTCATCTCAGCTTCGCGCGCGCGTTGATGCTTTATTGTCTGATGACGACCCAGATAAGCTCCTCCTCTGCTTGGAAGTTGGCAATTTTCTCAATTTTGTAGAGTCACTGGTCGGTAAACTTCTGGAGAAGAGACTCCCTTTCGGTGATTTTTGCCCGATCCTTGAGCGCAAAATAGCCTTAATAAAGGATACTGTCTCCCTTGACATCGCTGAAGCTTTGACCGAGGATGTAAATCAATTTGAGCGTAAGTTTGTGAAACTCCAGGAGCTCCAATCTATTGGTGTCTCTGGGTATGTTGCTGCGCAAATGGAGGCTCGTATGCAGACATGGCGTGAATCTCGAGAATCGATCGAAATTGGGATTCAGGCGCAGCGAAAACGGGTCGACCAAGCGGAGGCAGTTCTTTCCGAAAGATCGGCTCATTTACGTGAAATTGACTCGTCGTTAGCCTCTGTTGACGTCGAAATAGCGGAGCTTGAGCGAAAGCTGGTGGAGGCGAAGCAGCGAAGAACTATCCTGGAGGTGACCAAGGCTGGGGAGGAGCATAGCAAGGCCGTGATATCCAGCAAAGTGATGCTCTCGAGGGAAAGATTAGCCAGGATGGAGGAAGAAGCCGCGCAACTCTTATCTGCATCTGAGGACTCCTTCAAAACCGAGCTGCAGCGTGAGCTTGAACGTGCTTATGCTGAAGAGTTAATCAAGCTTGAGCAAGAAATCATTAGTCTAAAATACAATGTAAAATGATTGTGACTGCTGTATCCGAACTTTTTTGTTAATGACATGTGTGTTTTGTTCAGTGCGCTTTTTATTCTTATTATGATTTCTCATTCTTTTTAGAACAATCAATCGTAATACTTGTAGGATTTTTGGCAAATCCTCAGCCGTCAACGTATTTGATATGCCTTTACCGACTACCATTTGAATCGGGCTAGCTTGTGAATTATGTAGGTCCGTTTCACAAGTAACGTTGTGCTAAAGGGATGAACCCCTTTAGACTTAATACTACGAATTTGAATACGTAGACTTGGTTATTTTCTTACGGTAAAAGACAAACCGGCGGCGCGTATTAGGCGCCGACTTATCCATGCTTAGGCTTCGGGATCAAATTCCCCGTACCTGTGAGGTACGGATTTTGGGAGTTGAAAATATAACATCCTTTTATAGGACAAAAACGAACCAGATACTGAAGAGGATGAATTTTATATTCTTTCTTCAGTCCTTTTGAGGGAGAAGTGAACCCGATACCAAAGAAGCAGAATTTTATATTCTATTCCTGATATGCAGAAGAAACTAAAAGTGGGATCTCCACTTCAAGAATCTGTGAAATGAAACTAAGAATGTGATCTCCATCCTGAGAATCGGGAGGATTCAGTTTACCCCAACTTTTATAGTCTAGGTCATCTGATCCGGGAATAAGTTTTCTTGTTTATCAAGATGAAATTCAAACTCCAACCCTAACTTTTATAGGTTTGGCTGAAGAGACAGACATGAACTGTTTTCGTTTATCGAAGAGAAATCCAATTTTGGCCCAAGTGACTTGATAGTTAGACCAAAAGGGGATATTGAGACGACCCTAACTTTCGTAGGTTTGGTCGTTCAGTGTAGAGCGAAGGCCTTCTTTGCCGAAGAGGTGAAGGCAACTTCAAAGTAGGAGTGCGAGTATCAATCATAGTGGTGTAGGCTATCAAAAAAATCACAATAGATAGCTGATCCCCATCAAAACACCGATGATGGAAGTTACAATCTGACGACTTCCAGAAGGCTACAATTTGAAGACTTTCACGTAGATCGCTAAAGGTTACAATCTGACGACCTTCACGACAACTGATGGAAGCTCTACTTCAACAGCCTTCACAATCAACATCGGGAGTTACAATCTGACAACTCTCATATTCTCAAGGAGCCAAGACGAAGATTACAAGACAATGATCTTTGCAACGCTTCGACAGAAAGAGACTACAAATCAATGGTCTCTTCAAATCAAGACGTGGAAGTCCTCCCCGCGTAACAGCATCAAGATTCTCCGCGTTCATAGCCATGAACGCAGCTCAAATGCAGCTCCAAAAGTTGCAAACGCAGCTTAAATCACCACTGGACGTAGCTCAACATCGCTGCCCGACGCAGCTCAACATCGCTGCCCGACGCAGCTCAACATCGCTGCCCGACGCAGCTCAACATCACTGCACAACGCAGCTCAACATCGCTGCACAACGCAGCTCTATTCGTCGCCCGACGCTGCTCAACGCAGCTCCAAGCGCTGCCCAATGCAGCTCTATATCGCTGCCAAACGCAGCTTTCATCCGCTGCAAACGCAGCTTCCAATCACTGCGTTCAAGCTTCCAGACACTGCCAGAATGCAGGATCTGCGTTTGACTCGTTCAAACACGAGTTGAACGGTTTCAAAACCATTTCCCACGATCTGAGGGGATCACAACTCCACTCAGGAGTAATTTGAGGGGCGGTTACATCCCATTAGCCCCACTTAGGAGCGAATTAAGGAGGTGGTTACACCCCTTAATCCCCTATAAATAACGACAAACTCAACAGAGTTAAAGATCGGATTATTGATAATCAGATCAGGGCTGGATCTTTCGGGGTGCGGTCTGTTGGAACCTCTTGGCAGCGAAAAGAGGATCATTCATCCTTCGGTTGGAGCTTTGGAGATCGGCAATAAGATCTTCTTGAATCGGGAGGATTCAGTTTACCCCAACTTTTATAGTCTAGGTCATCTGATCCGGGAATAAGTTTTCTTGTTTATCAAGATGAAATTCAAACTCCAACCCTAACTTTTATAGGTTTGGCTGAAGAGACAGACATGAACTGTTTTCGTTTATCGAAGAGAAATCCAATTTTGGCCCAAGTGACTTGATAGTTAGACCAAAAGGGGATATTGAGACGACCCTAACTTTCGTAGGTTTGGTCGTTCAGTGTAGAGCGAAGGCCTTCTTTGCCGAAGAGGGGAAGGCAACTTCAAAGTAGGAATGTGAGTATCAATCATAGTGGCAGTCAGACTTGGCCCAAGGAATTTAGGCCTGTTGTAAACTGATCTGATAATGAGGGATACTAAGAATTTTCTTGTGAGGAAAGATTGGTTCTAACAAGTAATCAAATCTCATCTCACAAAAGATTGTTTAGACGATTACAGCAGGGGTTCCCTATAACCAGGTTTGAATTATTTTAGAGAACAGCTGGTTGTTTCCGAGTTATCCTTAAGAATATCGTATATGGTATTCTCTAGGAACTTCCCGTCAATAATGAATTCTGAATGTACTAAGGGTAGTATTTTTTCAGAAATTTGCCATTTATTAGCGTCATGAGCCGGTCACCATCCTTGGTAACTAGGCGATATGCGCCACTCGAGTAGACTGTCTCTACTACGAATGGTTCGTCCCATTTGGGTTCAAATTTACCTTTCTTCTTGGAGTTAAGGATCGTAGGCCGTCTTTCAGTTAAGACCAAATCTCCTTCCTTAAAACTCCGTTGTCGAACCTTCTTATCGAAAGCACGGGATATTCTAGCTTGGTAGAACTCAATATGTTGCTGAGCTTCTAAGCGCTTTTCGTCAAGCATCTCGAGTTCTTCGAGGCGTTTCTGATGTTGCTCTTCGGTCGTCATCTGGGTTGCGAGAGCGATTCGAAGAGATGGGATTTGTATTTCTAACGGAAGGACGGCTTCACACCCGTACACTAAAGAGTATGGGGTTGCTCCCGTCGGCGTGCACACTGTGGTACGATAGGCCCACAGAGCCGCGCCGAGCTTGTCGTCCCAATCTCGCTTATTGGTCTTCACGAGTTTTGACAACAGTTTTATGATAGTCTTATTGAAAGCTTCAGCCAATCCATTCGCTGTGGGATTATAAGCTGTTGACGAGATATCCTGAATTTTAAACTTCTCGCAAAACCTGATAAAGGCGTTGCTGACAAACTGAGGACCGTTGTCATGTATGATTCTTCTTGGGACACCATGCCGGTAGATAATATGGTGTTTGATGAATGCGATGACGTTGCTTGTTTTAACTTCTCTGAGTGGGACCGCTTCAGCCCATTTGGAGAAGTAGTCAGTAATTGCTAAGATGAACCGGTCACCTTTGATCGACGGGGGATTTATAGGACCAACGATGTCCATTCCCCAAGTTTCAAATGGCCATGATGTGACCGACGGATGCAAATACTCCGGCGGTTGGTGCATATAATTCGCATGTATCTGACACTCATGACATTTTCGGGCGTATGCAACTGCGTCAGTCATTATATGAGGCCAGAAGTATCCCATTCTTCTGATGCGGTCATAAAGTTTGGGACCGGGTTGGTGTGCACCACAAACCCCTTCGTGCGCTTCCTTGAGGACTTCCTTCGCCTCTTTAATCGATAAACAACGTAGCAGTAAACCATCATACCCCCTGCGATATAGCGTTCGACTCTCCGTGTTATAGTAAAATCTTGCCGCCCTTCGTCGGATTGAATCCCTCTCTTTCACATCTTCCGGTAGGATCCCATGTAGGACATAATCGATGATAGGGAAACGCCAATCTCGGGGTTCAAGCTCGAGTTGAGTTGAATATACCTCTTGAATATCCTCTTCCTTGTCATCTTCATCGTGAATTGGCACGAAAAGTTGATGAGTTCTCACTGTAACGGACTATTCCGTTTTGGGTGGCTGCGCCAGGGACACGGCTAATGCTGCCAACGCATCTGCGTACGTGTTTTGTAGGCGTGGAATGTATTCGATGAAGAATCCTTCGAACGATTCTGCCATCTCAACAGCTGCCTTGTGGTATGGTATTAAATCTTGATTTCTGACTTCATACTCTCCCTGAACTTGCTTAACTATTAGTTGAGAATCACCGAAGGCTTCGAGATACTCAACCCCCAGCTCTTTAGCAAAGCTGAGCCCAATAAGTAACGCATTATATTCGGCTACATTGTTTGAGCACGGCCTGGTTAGTGAGTAAGCTTGAGGTATCACATGTTTTCCTGGGGAGACTAAGACGACTCCAACTCCGGAGGAAATCTTAGAAGATCCAGGAGCACTTGCAATATTGGTCGCTCGAGAAGCACCATCAAAGTATAAACGCATAACTTGTTGACAAGAGGTTGCGTTAACTTCATGGGTTTCATCCGGCAAATCGTCGTATATCTCGGGCGTATCCGTAGTTGGGTTAGCTGCCAAGAGATCACAGATGGCTTGTCCTTTTACCGACTTCTGTTGTTTAAAGTGCAGGTCATATTGGGACAGGAGTAAGGCCCATTTTGCCAAGCGCCAGTTCATGAAAGCGGGTTGTGTCATGAATACTCAGACTGGGTTAACTTTGGAGATAACATAAATAGTCTGTCCTACTAGGTAATGTCGCATCTTTTGTATCGCAAATACCAAGGCAAGACATTCCCTTTCGATCATGGGATATCGAGATTCAGCGCCTATCAATGTCCGACTTAGATAATATACCGCCTGCTCACGACCGTTATCGTCATCTTGCGCAAGTAATGCACTTAATGAGTGGCTCGTCGCCTTGATATAAATCAAGAACGGTTTACCCGATTTCGGTGCAACGAGTACAGGAGACTTTGAGAGATATTCTTTAATACTCTCGAATGCCTTTTGACAAGCGTCATCCCATACGAACGACACGCCTTTCTTTGTGAGTTTGGAGAATGGCTGACACTTTCCCGAAAGGTTCGAGATGAACCGACGGATATAAGCTAATCGCCCTTGCAATCCTCGGAGCTCCTTGAGATTTCTCGGAGGTTGTAATTCATTAATCGCCTTGACTTTATCAGGGTCGATTCGGATACCCGTTGTAGTGACGACAAATCCCAGAAACTTACCACTTGACATTCCGAGGAAAGACTTGGTGGGATTCATCTTTAACTGGTGAGTTCGCATAAGCTCGAACATAGTCTTTAGATCCTTGAGGTGATCGTTTTTATTACGGCTCTTCACTACCAAATCGTCGACATAGCATTCGACGGTCTTACGGAGATGTTCTTGAAAAATTTTGGACATGGCCCGTTGATAAGTGGCGCCCGCGTTCTTTAGACCAAAAGGCATCACTGTGTAGCAGAACACTCCGAGAGGTGTCCTGAATGCGGTATGTTTTTCATCTTCTGGGTGCATCTTGATTTGATTGTAACCCGAGAATCCATCCATAAAGGACATCCTCTCAAACCCACATGTGTTATCAATAATAACATCTGTGATAGGGAGAGGGAAATCATCTTTCGGACACGCATTATTCAAGTCTCTGAAGTCAATGCATATCCTTATTTTCCCGTTCTTCTTGAGGACCGGAACAATATTCGCGAGCCAATCCGGATGTTGTTCTTCACGGATGAAACCAGAATCGATTAATTTTTTAACCTCTTCTTCAATTGCTTCCATGATTTGTGGGCGGAACCGTCTCTGCTGCTGCTTAACAGGCTTTGCATCCGGTTTGATATTAAGGCGGTGGGCTGCTACGTTCGGATCAAGCCCTGGCATATCTTCGTAATTCCAAGCAAAAACATCTATGAATTCTCTGACGAGGGAAATTAAGTCCTCTTTTTCCTCTGGTGGAAGACTATCACTTATAAATATTGGCTTTGGATTCGTCTCATCACCCATATTTATCTGGACCACTTTGTCTTCGGTAGGAGGTTCTCTTTGCTCGAATCGTTCTCCATACTGTATATTTAGATGATGAATCCAGGGATCCTCCCAAGCCGGTAGTTGATCATCTTCTTGCGTAGTGGAAGGGTTGACTGTGGTCATATTCGACATCAGACTTTTGAATGCGTCTCCCAGGCTGACATCTGAATCCCAACTGGACGAGTCGGATGAATATCCCTCTTGATTTGTTAGGTGATCTACGATTTGCCAACAACACTCGTCGTCAGAAGCATAACCTAGACCCCTTTTATAACTATAATAATTATAGGACTTTCCTTCTGGTACATAGGCCATACGAGGTGGAACTCGTGGGCCTCGACCAAAACAGAGACCTTCTTCAAGCGCAAAATTATATCCCCATTTTTCCATATAATCACGCGCTTGATGACTATATCTAGATGAATGAAGACCGGACCTCTCCTCATTTTTATGTTCCTCTGGGGGGAGATATGATGGTGGGGATATTTCCCCTTTGCCGAACACCAACTCTTTTTCACCCCCTGCTTTCGCAGGAATGACAAAGGTTGTTCCAAACGAGTCTTGGAAACGTTTTTTCGTGAAGCAAGATGACTGAAGCGGCATATGTATGTCGGGATTATCGTACAACTCCTGCACGACATTAGTCAAACACGGTAAGTACTCTAAATCGTCATTTATTACTTCTTTGGCAAGTTGCCAGTTACAACTACCGTCTGACGATTCGTCATCATCAAGACCGATTACAAAGGGTATAACCGTAAAGGAGGGAATCGGTAAAGTAATTTTCCAATCCCTTAAACGGTTGCTTATCTGCGACCACCGTCTTGACCTCACTATTTGCATCTACGTATTTTAGACACTGATGAAGAGTAGAGGGAACTATAAGATTACCATGGATCCATGGCCGACCCAATAATAAGTTATAGGAGGTTTCTGCGTCGATATTTGCATCTACGTATTTTAGACACTGATGAAGAGTAGAGGGAACTATAAGATTACCATGGATCCATGGCTGACCCAATAATAAGTTATAGGAGGTTTCTGCGTTGATTACGTAACACGTAACTTCGGATTTTAGATCTCCAAGTTGGCATTTTATCCGGATTTTACCCAAAGGTCTGGATCCACTGGTATTGAACCCATATATAACGGTACCCGTGGAAGCTAGTTTGCTTACCGGGATTCCGAGATTGTTCATCAATCGGAGTGGCATGATGCTAACAGCGGAACCCGGGTCGACTTGGACTCGGTTAACTACGCTGGAGCCAATGTATCCAGTGAAGTATAAGGGCCTATCATGCTTTGAGTTCCTCACTTGCATGTCATCCTTGGTGAATGTGATATGAGGAAACTGTTTGGCTGATAAATTGCAAAGTTGAATTGATGATTCCGTTTCTTCGCGGGCCGGCTTGATTTGAGTAAGGAACGCATCAGAATCGGCTAAAGCTTCTCGCAATGCTTCTCTAGTATCCTTGGAGAGGCGCAATAACTCATATAAGGTTATTCTCGCCGGGATGTTAGCTAGCTGAGCCATGACATCAAAGCGGTAGGGAGTGTTTGAACTTCCCGGTTTATTTTTCAGGGAGCAATTTAACCTCATGCCCCTGTTGGAGGATTGAGAAACAGTTTATACTCGTATACTCTTTGGAGTTTTTTCGTTCTTATTTGGCTTATCTGAGCGATATGACGCCGGCTTCAACCAAGGTTTGGATGCTATTCTTAAGAGCAAAGCACTCCTTGGTGGGATGAACGACCCTCCTGTGGTATGCACAATACTTCGGGTCCGTAGTGTTGTCAGCTTCCTCCTGATTTGTGATAGGTGGTAGCTTGATCTTGTTGCTTCCAAGGAGGGATTCGAAGATGGCTGGAACGTCTTCGTCCTTGAAAGAGTACTCTTTTTGGAGTCTCGGACCCGAAGTCTTTTGCTGTTTTCGGAGTTGCTTTTGCGACGTCTGGTTAGCGTCAACAGCTGTTGCAGGTGATTTGCCTTTGCCACGAGAGGCAAAGTTAGAATTCGGAGGCTTAGTTGTTGATTGACCCCTCTCGGCTTTCTTCCTTCGGAGGAATCGCTCAGCTTGCTCCCCTCGGACCTTCAGATCCTTCCACGTTTTGGACGGTGCTGTTCCCATAGCTTCTAATACATCTATGGAAAGATTATTATGGCACGTCTGGAGTATGAACTCCTCCGTGACCGGGTCTCGGCAGTTCATTGCCTTGTTCCGGAAGCGTTTAACAAAGTTTTCCACGAGTTCTCCATCCTTCTGCTTTTCTTCAAAGAGCGTCCCGATTGACACCTCCGTGTCATCGTCGAAGAAATTAGCGAGAAACATGCTTTCCATATCATCCCATGTAGTGATACTTCCCAGTTTAAGCCGACGGTACCAATCAAATGCAACAGTACGGAGGGTTCCTACGAACGATCGTACCATTAGAGGTTCGTTACCTGAAATGATCCCCAGGTGAGACTTGAAATAAATTAAGTGTTGGGTAGGGGAGCCCCTTCCATCGAATGGTGTGAAGTTGATCAAATTGAACTTCGGTGGGTATGGAATGGAGTCCCACTCCCTCGGGTAGGGACACGGAATGCCAGTCTTTTTTACTTCTTGGGCAGACATCAAAGCATTGATTTTGCTTTCCAAGTCTTTCATCTTAAGATCTTCGCCTACCTCACTCTTCTGGCGATTTTGGGGATGGATATTGATACCACCCCCAGCGTTAAGAATGCCTTCCGTATTCCTGTTCTCGCGGGGAGTCTCGATGTTAAGATTTTCTTCTACCTCTGAGTCGCTATCTATCTGATTAGCGGTCGGACGACGACTAGATTCACCGCGCTGGTTTGTCAGCTGTTGGAGTTGTTGTGCGTGTAAATCTTTAACACGTTGTACAGCCATCTCCATTTCAATTTTGAAATCCTCTTTTTGCTTGGCCAAAGCTTCTTGAAGAAGTTGAGCCATCTGTTCTGTGGTGATCATGAACGACTCTCGAGACTGTCCTGTACTGGATACAGTAGCATCTGAAGCAATCGCTGAGTTAGCATCCGACGCTTCTTAGTCCGAGGATTGTCTTCTCTGGATCCTGTTGTAATTGTAATCCCTAGGCCTTATAGCCCCGGTTTGCAGCCGAGTTAAACGTTTGGACATTTGTGAAAAGGGCTCAGGGTTGTAGCGCCGCGTGGACTTTCCTTTTTCTGCCATGTTAATCGTGAATTCCGAGAGTTCACGTTCCCGAACGGGTGGCTTTCTTTTACGGAAATGTCTTGATTTGTTTCTCTCCGTTTCTGTAGAAAGTCTTTCAAACACTGAAATCCTTTGCGAGGCAGTCTTGGAACAGTTACATTCTGCTAATACTGCCTTGATGAGTTTAGTACAAGGACAACGAGAATCCCTTTCTCGGGAGTTTCTCTTCCGAGATTTACTCATACCCCCAGTCTGATAGTACAGCTCATCGATATTATTATCGGAGCCACCTATCTTGTGTTGGCATAACCCTCTTATTCTATCATCGTCTTCTTCTGACGAATAAAGCTCTCTTTGAGGGCATATCGCTCTGTCATTATTTTCAAGAGTCGCTCGTTTGAAAACTCGCCTTCGCGCGCGTGAGGGTTCAACAGAATCTCGAACTTCTACCCGTAGCCCAAGGCGAGCGGTTACTGGTACTTTCTCTGTATGAGGAGTTTTTGAGTTACTGGAGACTCGCTCCCGTCCCCCATTTTGACCAATCAAGCGGGGTTTGTTTTTATGCAAAGGGCCGAGACGATCCATAATGCTCATTTTAACTCGGGATGAGTCCACGCCGCCGTGGGGTTTTACAGGAGGTGAGGAAGTCATTGGAACAAAAGCAGGAGCTGTCGGAGACTTGAAGCTGGTCGCAGGAGGCGAAACTTCTGCAGACAGAGATGAACCAGCTCGCGGGTCAGCAATTGGTGACTCGGCCTTGGCCGAGCCAGCGTTTGGTGACTCGGCCTTGGCCGAGCCAGCTTTTAGTGACTCGGCCTTGGCCGAGCCAGCGTTTAGTGACTCGGCCTTGGCCGAGCCAGCGTTTAGTGACTCGGCCTTGGCCGAGCCAGCAGCATGTGCCTCGGTTTTTTCGGGCTTTGTTCTGGATTTTGGCCTCCAGATTTGTCGTGATTTTGTCAGTTTAAAATCTGCAGTACTTATTTGTAGTTTCTTGGCCTCTTGTACCAGGATTCTTGCGTGCGCCAGTAAAGCGTGGCGCTTCTCGGTTCGTTCTTTAAGAGTGGAACGTGTCCTCTTAACGGGGACCCATTCATTTGTCGTTGGTTTAGACCAATCACTAAGTCGCTGCTGTGCCTGTTGGCGTCCTCTAGACTTCAGATCCGCTTCGTAGCGGACTCCATCCGCCGGCTCGGAGGCCTTGGCCAATTGGCGTGCTAGGCGTTGACGCCGTCTTTGACGCGCCCTCTTGGATAAAGTTGGTTTGGCCTTGGTAGCTTCAGCTTCACAAGGAGTCTTTTGAACCGCTGTGGGATGAGGTTCTTGATTTTGAACCTTCAAATCCAAATGTCCTCGACCTTTCCTTGTGGAGTTTCTCCTATTCCTACGAGGGGAGGATGATCGGGAAGAGGAGGATAAGTACTCTTCATATTTTGCTTGGTCGAACTCGTACTCGACCTCCTCGTTGATCGGTATGACGATCTTTGGTTGCGACACTACAGCTTTTGCAGAAAAGCTGTCGGCTCCCACTGTGGTCGCCAGTTTGTTTGTGTCAAAAGTTGCCTTTTCCATTGTTTTCAAACCTGTTACACCGTTTATCGATTACAAGTTCAAACTGAAAAGAGAGTTGATCTTTTTATAAGATCTTCTTACAACGAAAAATAAAGATTACAACTTTATCAAACAAAACGCAGCAGTAGTTTATCTCCCGCTGCTTTGCGTGGGATCTTTGCCTGTGCCGGGGACGCGTTAGTCCGTGGACCACCGCAGACCAAAGCCGATCGACAATATAATTACGCTCTTGTTTCACGAGGGAAACAATTACGGAAGCGACAATCACGACCAAGCGAGATTGTGGCTCTTCTCGAGATTAAAACCAAGTTTAATCCGGAGGAAAGAAGGGAAGAGAATCACAAACCTTTCGAAGGGGCTTTCTTTATGAAAGTGTTCGCCAAGCTCTGATGATTCTCCTCTGAAATTCGTGGTTGACTGGTCAATTTGACAGCACCTCGCCTTCTTAATCTCAGATCTCCGATCCCCTTGAAAGAAGACCTTAGGCTTCTATTTATAGGCTTTTTGAGATGTGTCTCCTAGTAGGAATTGATGTTTAAACGTTATCTGCGGTTTATAACTGTCTAAACGTGTTTATGGATAACCTCAGAGCAGTTGGAGAGGTTTTGGGACGAAAGAATCCTTAAAAATCATTGAAATCCGTGTTTGGGGAGGTTTTGTATCCAACAAGAGTCCTGGTGACTCGGGACTGTGCGAGTCAGCATTTGGTGACTCGGAACTGTGCGAGTCAGCTTCTGGTGACTCGGAACTGTGCGAGTCAGCATTTGGTGACTCGGAACTGTGCGAGTCAGCATTTGGTGACTCGGAACTGTGCGAGTCAGCATTTGGTGACTCGGAACTGTGCGAGTCAGCATTTGGTGACTCGGAACTGTGCGAGTCAGCATTTGGTGACTCGGCACTGTTCAAGCTTCTAAGCAATGTTTCGTGATTCTTCCAGCTTCTTTGTTTTGCGTACGCTTCGTCGCCTTGCTGATTTTGGATGAATTCCTTTGACTTGGATAATAACGTTTATCGTCTTTTCCTTGTCTTGCACTGCGTTTGAGGACCTATGGGCATTTTTTAACGCCTACAACCATATCTGTGTATCAAACAATAATTCACTATCACAAATTATAGCCATGTGTCACATATAAATAACAAAGTCACAAGCAATAGCAAAATATCAAAGCACACAGCTAAGAGTCACATATAATGGCGTATTGCCACATGAGACAAGTAAAGGTCACACGTAACAGACGAACGTCGCCTATAAAAGCATAATGTGACATTTAATAACTTAAATTCATAGAAAATGGCTGATATTTGATATACCTTATACCAGGAAATACAAAATTCGCCCAATTATTTGGACCATAACTTAAAGCTACTTGGTAAGCTCTTTGAACTGTCATCCTAATCTCATGTAAAATAGCTTTAAATTCTATTTCCGTGTACTTGTATACAACAAACTCCAACAATTTTGAAATACATTGAGTAGCACTTTGTTTGGGGAGAAAATTATTTTCATTGCAGAATTTATTATAACTTTGGGCGTTACAATAAATTCAGAAAAAATAGTCTTTTTATAAGACTTTCAATACAATGAAAAGTAAATTACAACTCTCTTTCAAACAATACGCAACAAGTGTTTATCGCCTATCACTTTTTGTGGAATCTTTGTATGTGACAGGGACGTTGATATCCGTGGACTACCAAACGATCAGATCAATCCGGAGTTTCGTTGATTCGCGAAGGAATCAAGAAACCGAAGTGATTATCTCAGCAACAGTGAGATAACCACTCTTCTTGAGATCGCAGCTAGGTATGATTTTAAGGGAAGGAACCAGGAACTGTAGATCTGACGAACTCTTCTTCTTTATGCCAAAGAACTCGATCCGATCTTCTCATCCTCTCTGAAATTCGTGCTTCTTTAGTCTCCAATTCAGCAGGGCTTCACCAAGGCTCTAGAATTCTAGATCTCCTCTAAAATTCATAGCTCCCTTCAGATCTCCTTTTATGAGGGTGCTAGGGGTGTTAGAATTCTAGATCTCCTCTAAAATTCATAGCTCCCTTCAGATCTCCTTTTATGAGGGTGCTAGGGGTGTATTTATAGGCTTTAAATGCCATGTTTAGCTCCCTTCAGATCTCCTTTTATGAGGGTGCTAGGGGTGTATTTATAGGCTTTAAATGCCATGTTTATGGATAGGAATGTCGTGTTTGTGGATAGGGTCGAAGAACAACCGTTATTAACCGTTTAGGTTGATTTTCAGTTTTGTAACAACTTCCACATATTTAAGGATAACTCCACATGTTTATAGATGATCCCAAGGAGTTTTAGAAGCTAATCTTATCAGAAAACACGTCGGGAGCTGACTTGGGCGCGAGTCACTTCGACTATCTCGCACATGTTCGAGGCAGCTTGGACTATCTCGGGTATTTTGGTCTTAACTCTTTCATGCAAATTCAGAATGAGATGATTCAAAATGAGTTGGAAAGCTAACGAAGAGTCTACAACTTTTATCTTTTGAGATTCTTTAGATTCAAATCATATCATAGCTAAAATGTGTGAGACACAATTAGTATCTCGTAGGTCCAAAACAGTCTGGACTGTTTCGGATGTTTTGGCTCTAACTCCCTCGTCCGATCTCGGAATTATGTGATTTAAAGTATGTAGGAAAGCTGAAGAAGAGATCTACAATCTCCCCCAGATGAATCATACATGGGGTGAATGAGACATGAGGGACATTTTGTCTTTTGTGAGCGAAACGTAACTCCCGATCGGATCGTATCTTCATTATTCTGCTGTGCCGTTGTTTCATACAGTTTGTCGATTCACTTCATGCGCTTGTCGACATTAGATAATCTTCTTTGACTTGGATAATAGCGTTCATCATCTCCTCTTCGTCTTGAGTTGCATGCGGGAACTTATAGGTATTTTAGACGCTTACAGATACCCCCTACAAAGTGTTTCAGTCTTGTTTCTTTTTTAGAGGAGTCTAAAATACTTTGGATGTGATAGGTCCAACCTTTAGTCAGTGTAAAAAGACCTGTAGTTGGTTTTAATTCTTGACTTATTCGATTTTTGGTCTATTTAATATTTTGACGAATAGCTAAAATTTCTCCGGCGTTGCGTTTATCGTCTGGCCATTGTCGAAGTCTCGAATCGAAACTGATGAGTTGGTTTTAGCTCATATCGTTGAGTTGACTTTAAATTGACTATCTTCATCGAAAATTCATATCTGAACTTTGGAGTTGATCAGAGGCCATACGTCAACCGGCATTGACTTCCATTGCAGCGCGTTGACCGGCGTTGACACAGTTTATACTCGTACGTTTGCTGGAGTATACACAGTTTAAGCTCTTAAGGTATTAGAGAATGGAGGACCAGTGTATACTCGTATACTCCTGGGAGTTCAAATCACGAGACCAACTGATAAAGATGGTGCGTCAGTGACTATCGGGGTTATAGGATTTTTGACAAACCCTCAACCATCAATGGATTTAATGAGCCTTTACCAACTACCGTTTGAGTCAGACTAGCATGCAGATTGTTTAAGTCCGTTCTGCATGTGACGTTGTGCTAAGAGAGTTAACTCTCTTAGTGCTATGATATTGAATATGTAGATTTCGTCTTTCTCACGGGAATAGACTACCCGGGAACGCGTGTTAGGCGCTGACTTATCCTTACTTAGGCTTCAGGATAAAAGTCCCCATACTTGGATTCTGGTGTCTTCTTCAATCTGTAAAAGACTAAACCGGCAACACGTGTTAGGCGCTGACTTATCCCTACTTAGGCTTCAGGATAAAAGTCTCCAGACTTGGATTCTGGTGTCTTCTTCAATCAGTGAAAAACTAAATCGGTAACGCGTGTTAGGCGCTGACTTATCCCTACTTAGGATTCGGGATAAAATTCCTCGTGCATGTAAGGTGCGAATTTTGGGAGTTGAAAAGTAGTGTCTTCTCATGGGGCAAAGATGAACCCGATGCTGGAGAGGAAGAATTTTATATTCTAACTCCAGTTGTAAAGAAAACTCAAAATGGGATCTCCACTTTGAGAATCTAAAGAGTGAACTTAAGAGTAGGATCTCCACTCCGAGAATCGAAAAGATTCAGATAATCCTAACTATTAGAAGGTTTGATTACCGAACTAAAGGTGAATTTCTCATTTATCAAGAGCGAATTGTGGTTTTGGCCCTAACTCTAGGAATGTTTCACCAAGCGGGAGTTTGAAGTAACCCTAACTGTAGGAAGGTTTGATCACTCGATTTGAAAGTGGACCTCTCGTTCATGAAAGGAATCAAAGAAGATTTTGGCTTTTGGCCCTAACTGTAGGAAGGTTTGACCAAATAAACGGTTTAAGCGATCCTAACTATTTAAATGTTTGATCGTTTAATTTATGGACCTCTCGTTCATGGAAAGAATCGAGAGAGGATTTTGGTTATGGTCCTAACTGTTTAAAGGTTTGACCAAGTGGGAGTGAAAGTATAATTCACAGTGGGAGTGTCGACTTGTACGAATTACTCAGTGGAGGTTTTCGATGTCAAATAATGAGATCTTGACACGAAGGGGATTTGACAATCGCAATAGACCGTTCGAATTAAAATTTCTAGTGCTATGTCAGGGCTTTAACAGTGAGAGTTTAATGTTTATCACTTTATTTGTAATGACCGGGTTATCCCTAAGAATATTATATATAACATTCTTCTGGAAACTTCCCATTTCATGAACTATCCACCCCCATCTTTCTTTGCGAAACTGGGTCCAATGAGAAGCACATTGCCCTCAATCGCATGTTTGGGTTATCCTTCCGTCAAAGGTAGGAAATAATTTAGACTCATATACCTATTGGAGTATGTAGGGAGCAGTTTAACCTCATACACCTGTTGGAGGATTAAGAAGCAGTTTATACTCGTATACTCTTCGGAGTCCTGCCATTCTCATTTGGCTTATCCCAGCATTATGATGCCGGCTTCAACCAATGTTTGGATGCTATTCTTAAGAGCGAAATAAGTCTTGGTAGGATGAAGTATCCTCCTATGGTACGCATAGTACTTTGGATCCGAAGTATTGTTAGCTTCCTCCTGATTTGCGATAGGTGGTAGCTTAATTTTGTTGTTCTCAAGGAGGGATTTAAAAATGGTTGGGACGTTTTTGTCCTTGAAGGAGTACTCTTTTTGGAGTCTCGGATTCAAAGTCTTTTGCTGTCTCTGGGGTTGCTGATGTGACGTCTGATTAACATCAACAACTGGTACAGGTGTCTTCCCCTTTCCACGAAAGGCGAAGTTTGATTTTAGAGGGTTAGCCGTTGGTTGGCTTCTCTCGGCTTTCTTCCTTCTGAGGAAGCATTCAGCTTGCTCTGCGTGCACCTTCAACTCTCTCCAAGTCTTGGACAGTGCTACTCCCATGACTTCCAAGATATCAATAGACAGGTTGTTATGACATGTTTGGAGGATGAAGTCCTCTCTGACTGGATCTCGGCAATTCATCGCCTTATTTTGGAAGCGCTTGACGAAGTCGTCGACCATCTCTTCGTCTTCCTGTTTCTCCTCAAAGAGCGTCCTGATTGATATCTCGGTGTTATCATCAAAGAAATTACCGAGAAATGAGCTTTTCACACCATCCCAACTATTAACACTTCTAGGCTTGAGATGGCGGTACCAATCGAAGGCATCCCCATGAAGGGTGCCCACGAATGATCGAACCATCAAGGTTTCATTACCAGAAATCATGCCCAAGTGGGACTTGAAGTAGATCAGATGTTGAGTGGGCAAGCTCTTCCCATTGAATGGCGTGAAGTTGATCAGGTTGAACTTCACTGGATACGGGATCGACTCCTACTCTCTTGGATAGGGACACGGAATACCAGTCTTCTTCGCCTCTCGAGCAGATATCAGAGCATTGATTTTGCTCTCGAGATCTTTCATCTTCTTGTCTTCGTCTGTATCATGCTTTGGACGATTTCTAAGAGGAACAACGCGACCACCCCTGGCATTGTCATCTTCAGTGGGACCACCCCCAGCGTTGTTGTCTTTAGTAGGGCCACCCCTAGTATTTTGATCAGCTAGAGGGTTATCTTCATCTAGATGTTCGTCCACATCTGAATCGTTACCTACTTGGTTAGCAATGTTGCGACGGTTGGATTCACCAAGTTGATTTGATAGAGCCCAAATCTGTTGGTCATGATCTTCCTTCATCCGCATCATGGCCATTTCCAATTCAAACTTGAAGTTCTCTTTTTGCTTAGCCAAAGCATCCTCGATGATTTTGGCTAATTGCTCGGTATTAATCATAAGTGCATCGCGGGATTGTGTTAGGCTGGATACCGTATTATCAAAAGTGATTGCAGAGTTAGCATCTGATGCTTTATCATCCGAGGATAATTCCCTCTGCATTCTCTGATAATCCCTTTGCCTAATGGCTCCCGATCGTAATCGGGTTAGACGATGCGATATGAGTGGGTCAGAACTAGAAGGTCGAGTTGACTTTTCTCTATCAGCCATGTTAATTGTGACTTTTGAAAGTTCGTTATCTTGAACTACTGATCGTTTCTTATGGAAACATCTTGGTTTCGTATTCGATGCTTCAGAGGAAAGCCTTTGGAATACCGAGACCCTCTGTGGAGTGGTCTTAGGGTAGCTACACGCTGATAATACTATTCTGATAATCTTAGCACACGGCAAGTGAGAGTCCGTCTCTCAGGAATTTCTCTTCCGAGATTTATTCGCACCCCCAGCCTGATAGTATAACTCATCGGTCAGATGACCAGAGCAACCTATGGTGTGTTGGCACGACTTCCTAGGTGTAACATCGTCGTCAGACGAATACGTTTCCTTCTGGGGACATAACGCTTTTTCAGTATGTTCGAGAGTCACACGTTCAGAGTCACGCCTTCGTGAGCGTGAAACTCTAACGGGCTCTTGAACTTCGACTCACAATCCGATGCGGTCGGTCATAAGGGTTTTCCCTTTGTTATCATTATTGGGAGGATTAGTATGACCCACAGCCTGAATGGTTATTCGAGAGCCCTTCAACGGTCTCAATCGCTCCTTAACAGGTTCTTTAACTCAATCTTCGGGGAGAGGACCCAGGCGGTCTTTCAGAGGAATTCTGAATTTAAGGAGGTCCATGCTACTATATGGCTTCGCCGGAGGTATGGGGGCAAGGGGAACGGGATCCAGAATTGACGAAGGCTGAATGGTAACTTCATCTACTTTTACATTAGGCGCTGATTTTACCTTTGGCATCCATACCCATTTATGCTTGGGCAATTTTTTAACTTCCTCTTCCTTCTGCATTTGTTGTGCTTTTCGTACAAGGATTCGGGCGTGCGCAAGCAATGCGCGGCGCCTCCGGATTCGCTCCCCAAGGGTAGAGCGGATCCTTTTGACGCGGACCCATTCATTCTTTTTTGCTTTGGAGGAGGGGTTGCTCGATCATCATTGTGATTCTTAGCGCTTCCTGGATTTCAGATCTACTTCATATCGGATCCCATCCATTGGCTCCAAAGCCTTAGCAAGTTGACGCGCAAGGCATTGGCGTTGCCTTTGGCGTGCCCTCTTCGATAGAGTCGGCGCGCCTTCAACAGCTAAACCTTTGATGGAGGAGAGGCCTAGGTCTACACCTTCGACCTCGTTAGACATTGGAAGGCTATCATGAGGTGTAAGTGCAGCAGCGACGAGGGGATCTTGGATCTTCGAGCCCGAAGTCCAGTGAGCTTTCCCGGAAGAGGAGACCTTCCTGCGCTTGCGAGGAGAGGCAGATTTGGAGGAGGAGGAAGAGATATACTCTTCGAATTTCTACTGGTCAAATTTGTATTCGACCTCTTCGTTCACCGGGATATTAATTGTCGGTTGCGGTACGACAACCTTAGCAGTAAGGCTGTTGGTTCCAACTATGATCGCCAGCTTGTTTGAGGAGAAAATTATTTTCATTGCAGAATTCATTATAACTTTGGGCGTTATAATAAATTCAGAAAAAATAATCTTTTTATAAGACTTTCAATACAATAAAAAGTAAATTACAACTCTCTTTCAAACAATATGCAACAAGTGTTTATCGCCTATCGCTTTTTGCGGGATCTTTGCATGTGACGGGGACGTTGATATCCGTGGACTACCAAACGATCAGATCAATCTGGAGTTTCATTGATTCGCAAAGGAATCAAGAAACCGAAGTGATTATCTCGACAACAGCGAGATAACCACTCTTCTCGATATCACAGCTAGGTACGATCTTAAGGGAAGGAACCGAGAACTGTAGATCTGACGAACTCTTCTTTTTTATGCCGAAGAACTCGATCCGATCTTCTCCTCCTCTTTGAAATTCGTGCTCCTTTAGTCTCCAATTCAGCAAGGCTTCGTCGAGGCTCGAGAATTCTAGATCTCCTCTAAAATTCATAGCTCCCTTCAGATCTCCTTTTATGAGGGTGCTAGGGGTGTGAGAATTCTAGATCTCCTCTAAAATTCATAGCTCCCTTCAGATCTCCTTTTATGAGGGTGCTAGGGGTGTATTTATAGGCTTTAAATGCCATGTTTCATAGCTCCCTTCAGATCTCCTTTTATGAGGGTGCTAGGGGTGTATTTATAGGCTTTAAATGCCATGTTTGTGGATATGAATGTCGTGTTTGTGGATAGGGTCGAAGAACAATCGTTATTATCAGTTTAGGTAGATTTTCGGTTATGTAACAGCTTCCACATATTTAAGGATAACCCCACATGTTTATAGATGATCTCAAGGAGTTCTAGAAGCCAATCTTATCAGAAAACACGTCGGGAACTGACTTGGGCGTGAGTCACTTCGACTGTCTTGCACATGTCCGAGACAGCTTGGACTATCTCGGGTATTTTGGTCTTAACTCTTTCATACGAACTCAGAATGAGATGATTCAAAATGAGTTGGAAATATAACAAATATCTCGTGTAGGAAAATACTTTGAGTGCAATAAACCAGGACATATAGCAAAGGATTGTCCTAAGATAAAAGAAAAATATATGAAGTACAAGAAAAAGAAGGTGATGTATGTGGGGATGAGAGGAATCTAAACCAAGCAATTAGGATAGTGACGAAGAAGCAGCCAAGATTGCTCTTCATGATCCAAACATATGCTTCATAGCTCATGAAGATGAGGTACAATCCGACTCCGATGATGAATCTTTGTATATGTAATGTGAACTAGGAGCCGCTCTTGAGGAATTAAACTCAATCCGACTCCGATGATGAATCTTTGTATATGTAATGTGAACTAGGAGCCGCTCTTGAGGAATTAAACTTTGAATTTAAAAAGTTGGCAAAAGAATATTAGGAGCCGCTCTTGAGGAATTAAACTTTGAATTTAAAAAGTTGGCAAAAGAATATTCTTCTTTCCAAAAAGTGCATGATTCATGTGACGCAAAATTTAAGCAATTACAATCCTCTCTAAATAATGCAATTGCTTTAAAGGATGAAATAATTAGAGATCTTGATTTTGAAAATAAACAATTAAGATCTCAAACTAAAAAATTGAAAAATGAAAATACCATGTTAAAAACCAATCATGCTTCCACTAGTCATAATCATCATTAATTTAGAAGAACATGGTATCATAGATCTTATGGCCCCATCTACAAGAAAGATTTTATTTGCACATATTGTATAAAATATGTTCATACTTTCACACATTGTAGGATTAGAGATAATGTTTATGATTATGGGTTGATGTTGGTACCTAAGGGTACCAAGAGTACTAACATCCAAGGGCCTAAGATTTGGGTACCTAAACCTTCTACCACTTGTTTTCATACAGGCAACGTCTCGCACAAGACGTAGAGAGTTGTGATACCTTGATAGTGGTTGTTCTCATCACATGACGAGCAACAAGGACTTATTTGCAACCCTATCAAGTATAGAAGGAGGCAATGTCTCTTTTGGTGGCGATGAAAAAGGTAAAATTATGGGTATTGATAATATTGGTAAGATACATTCTTCCATAGTTGAGGATGTTTATTTGGTAAAAGGACTTAATCATAATCTCTTAAGTATTAGTTAACTTAGTGACAAAGGCTATGATGTTATTTTTAAACTGGATAAGTGTATTGTAAGTCTAAAAGATAAAGCTAATTTTGTTGCCCTTAGAAAGTCTAATGTATATATTTTTTAGATGAATGAGCTTTTAGATCAATATGTGAAGTGTCTTGCCGTGGTGGATGGAGATCATTGGATTTGACACAAAAGACTTGGACATGCTCACATAAGATTAATCTCTAAGCTATCAAAGAAGAACTTGGTAAGAGGACTACCAAGTCTAACATACATTAAAGATTCACAATGTGAGGAATGTGCCAAAGGTAAACAAATCAAAAACTCTTTCTAACATACATTAAAGATTCACAATGTGAGGAATGTGCCAAAGGTAAACAAATCAAAAACTCTTTTAAATACATAAATGAGGTATCCACCACTAAACCTTTACAATTGATTCATCTTGATTTATTTGGTCTTATGTGTGTTGCCTCGTTAGGAGGAAAGCATTATGTGTTTGTTATTGTTGATGATTATTCACGCTTTACATGAGTTATATTTCTTGCTAATAAAGATGAATGTTTTAAAGAATTTTCTCATTTAGTAAAAAGAATTGAAAATGAAAAGGATTTGAAAGTTGTAAAAATTTGAAGTGATTATGGTGGTGAATTTCAAAACAAAATTGTTAGTGATTTTTGTGATCATCATGGTATTACACATACGTTTTCCGTTCCAAGAATACTACAACAAAATGATGTAGTTAAACGAAAAATCGTATCATACAAGAGATGACACATACTATGATTAATGCTTTTATTTTGCCAAAATATTTTTGGACGGAAGCCGTCAACACGGCTTGCTATGTTTTAAATCGTGTTTTAATTAGACCTATTTTCAAGAAAACACCTTATAAACTTTATTTTGGCAAAACTCCAAATATTAGCTATTTCCCGATTTTTGGTTGCAATTATTTTATTTTGAGCATAAAAGATCACAATGACAAATTTGATTCAAAGATTGATGTTGGTGTATTTTTGGGATATGCATCAAGGAGTAAAGCCTATAGAGTTTTTAACAAACGAACACTCATTGTTAAAGAATCTATAAACGTTAATTTGATGAAACTTATGATTATTTGCTAGATGGTGTGCCTAGGGATGATGATGATATTGAGGGAGGGTTGGAACTCATGCAAATAAATGACAAACCCTCAATGGATTCACCAAAATATGGGGAAGGGAACCTTGAACAAAATCAAGAGGAACACCCCCAAGGCATGGAGATTTGCCCCGGATCATCCCAAGAAGTAAATTATCGGTAGCCCATCAAAAGGAGTTTTTTGACTTGCTCAAAAACTATGAGCGAGTGTGGTTATATTGCTTTCTTATCCCAAATAGAACCTAAACGTGTTGATGCTTTGAATGATGAATTTTGGATTTTAGCTATGCATGATAAATTAAACAATTTTCAAAGAAATAATGTTTGGAAACATGTTCCTAGACCTAAAGATTTTCATGTTATTGAAACAAAATGGGTTTTTAGAAATAAAGTTGATGAATTTGACATAGTGGCTAGAAATAAAGCTCGTTTAGTTGTCAATGATACAATCAAGAAGAGGGCATTGATTATGATAAAACTTTTACACCAGTTACAAGATTGAGTCAATTAGAATATTTTTAGCCTTGGCTAGCTTTAAAATTTTCAAATTATTTCAAATAGATGTTAAAAATGCTTTTTTTAAATGGGTTTATTAAAGAAGAGGTGTATGTCGAGCGGGTTTATTAAGGAAGAGGTGTATGTCGAGCAACCCCCCGGTTTTATTGGTATACTTGCCTCTTAAGTTTTTTTATTGATAATAATTTTTCAAAAGGAAAAATTAATAATACTCTATTTATTAGAAAAAAAATGATTTTATTTTGGTTCAAATTTATGTTAATGATATCATTTTTAGTGCCACTAATGAATCTTTGTGTAAGGAATTTTCTAAAGTTATGTAAGAACAATTTGAGATGAGCATGATGAGAGAGCTTATATTTTTCTCAGTCTCCAAGTCAAACAAACCACTAATGGGATTTTTGTGTCACAAAGCAAATATGCGAGAGAGTTTGTCAAGAAGTTCAGAATGAGGTGTTAGACCCTAGAGGAGGGGGGTGATTAGGGTCTTATGCTAATCTAATCTGATTTTATACTAATTAAAACTAATTAACAAGTTATCCTAGCAAGTATAAAATACAACAAGATATGTGAGCTAGGATAAGTAATATACACAAGGGTAAATAAAATAAATAAGATAGTGGATGATATAAATAATGAGCAAGGGACAATGGCGACAAGAAATATAAACATAAGAGAAGTGCGCCAAAGCAAACTCAAACACACGATATGATCACGGAGTTCGGACCTTCCATCCTACGTCTCCGCTCCCCACTCCTGGGGAGAAATCCACTATCACAACCGGGTTTTCTACGCTCACCGGAATAACGTTTACACCTCACAATGTCGGTTTTCAACGCTCACCGATCAACGTTAACAATCACTCACAATGTCGGTTTTTAATGTTCACCGATCAACGTCTATACTCCACACCTCACAATAACAAAAATGATTTGTTCTCTAATACGGCGAGAACACAATTAAAGCTCACACTCAATTGTTACAACTCTCACCAACCCAAATATACTATGTATGAAAATACAATAAGCTCAAGTGGGTGTGTGTAAATAACGAGTGAAATCAAATCAAATCAAACTAAACTCAAATATAAATACTAGCTTAATAGAATGATAATCAAACAATACAAAATGTAAAGCTAGATAGAGTTTAAAAAACTTCTCCAATAAATGACAAGAGAGAGAGAGAGAGAGAGAGAGAGAGAGAGAGAGATGGATTGAAGCTTAAATATCAATGAATTGATCTCCACTTCCTCTTGTGGAATTCTTCACAAACCAAACAAACTTTAAACCTAACTAAAACCCTTGTTAAAACTCTTTTAAACTTCTTTAAAACTTTCCATTGGGTTGCCTCTGGTAGAAGGTGTTTGAGGGGTTTATATAGGAAGAGAAACCAACAGCAAAAACCCCAAACAAAAGACCAAAAACCCCAAAGAATCAGAAATCTGATTCTGTACCAAAAATAGACGTTGGGCAATCGGCGGTCGATCGTGGAAAACTAGCGGTCGATCGCGAGTAGCAAAAAGGCCAGGGTTTGGCTCTGCAACAGCCGAACTCTCTGGACTGCATCCAGTCACGCCGGGGGGCGGGGGGGGAGCCATCAAGAAACAAACTGAGTCTCTGGACTCAAATGCGGTCGACCGTGGCGGTCGAACGCAAACAGATATATGCAAAAAACTGTTTTCTGGTTTTGAAACCATGTTTAAAAATATCAAACAAATTCAGAAAAATATAAAACTTTGAAAAATGATTATAGACATGATAATAAACATGCTACAAAAACTGGTTTTTAAAAAGAACCTCCCAAATGAGAAATATCATTATTTTTTAAAATAATCCAAAACATGAAAATGTAAACATATGAGTTTTGACATTTTAGCTTAACCATGTTTTGAAATATACAAAATGATTATATAGACTTAATAAAAGATGTATATGATTGTTATTAAGTCCATAAACTAAGAAAACAATATTTTCACAAAATTATATATTTTGCAAACATTTCGAAAATAATAAATACGATTTCATTGAACTAAATAAAGTTAATATTGATGAAATCATATATATGCAACCAAAAACGTGTATGTGTGTATATGATTGAGCTTAAAGTACTAACACACATAATATAAAACCTAAACTAAGTTACCCAAGCAATCTTGATCTTCAATAAGCTTGACTTGGTAAACTTACGGATGAAGCTTGAACTTGAATCTTTAACTTGAATTGCGTAGGCTTCAACCACTATTCTGCCAACCTCCATTGGATATGATCGTTGAAGCGCAATTCCATCCAACCTCTAACATATTGTTTGTCTATAATAAATAACAAAATACAAATACTAGACAAACAATATTAGATGTAAATTGTTTGTTAAATCATCATCAAAACAAGAAGGTCAACAATCTCCCCCCTTTTTGATGATGACAAATAATTTACAAAAAGGATATATGCATGAAAGGAAATAAATATATAAATTATAATTCACATGCATACAAACAAGGAAATTTATACTCACAATGTTTCTCCCCCTTTGACAATATTAAAAAGGGGAACCAAAAGAATTAAGGGAGCGAAAGCTCCCCCTATCAATATGCATGGGTGAGTAACCAAAAGAATTAAGGAACTCTAAACATGCATCAACCTGTATGAGCACCACCATTAAGTTGGGCTTGGATGAGAGTAGGGATAAGGTAGACCAAAAGCTTATCGAGGTATGATAGGTAGTTTACTTTATCTCACTGCTAGCAGACCGGATATTATGTTTAGTATTTATGCATGTGCATGTTTTCAAACTTCTCCTAGAAAATCTCATCTAATTTCGGTTAAAAGAATTATTAAATATATAAATGGCACTATAGAACTTGGTTTGTTTTATCCTAAGAGTACTTCTTTTGATCTTTGTGGTTAATATGATGCGGACTTTACCGGTTGTAAGGTAGACTGTAAGAGTACGAGTGGAACATGTTAATTTTTGGGTAACTCACTTGTTTCTTAGTCATCCAAGAAATAAAATTATGTTGCGTTGTCCATTACAGAAGTAGAGTACATTGCTGTCGGCTTGTGTTGTGCACAATTTTTATAGATGAAACAAAATTTAGTTGATTTTGATTTACACTTTCATGGTACGAAAATATTTTGTGATAACACTAGTGCAATTAATATTTTAAAAAACTCTGTTTTGCATTCTAGCAGAAAACATATAGATGTATGACATCACTTCTTACGTGACCATGTAGAAAGGAAAGACGTTTCTCTTATTTACATTGACACAAAATCACAATTAGCAGACATCTTTACTAAACCCCTTAGTGAAGAAGATTTTTCTCGTATAAGAAATGAGTTAGGCATGTGCATTCTTTGAATACTTGTTTTGATGCTTGTTGTTTGCTATTTGTTTTAAACTATCAATTTCATACCTACATGTTTTTATCTATACTATCAAAACATGGTTAAACACACAAGGATACTTAGAGGAGTGGTTGGGAGAGATCGGGATCAATTCCAAAAGGAGTGGGTTGGTAGTAATGCCTAGGGAGAGGTCGTAAATCCAAACACTTCATGAATATGGCACGGGTAGGCCAACACTTAGAGAAGTATCTTGTGGATTTTAACACATGTATATTATCTTATTTATCCAATTTTGATGTTGACAAAGAGGGAGAAAAATCTCTTATTTTGTGCACATAGATAGGGGGAGAGTCTTATAGATAGGGGGGACAACTATCTATAAGCTAAAATTTTATTTTATTCATGCTCTTGAATAATGGTGGTTTATCATCATCAAAAAGGGAGAGATTGTTAGTTCTCTTATTTTGATGATGATTTACAAACACCATTATTGGTGCTAATTGCTTGATTGAGTGATATTATGTAGATTGTAATTTACCAAGCAAGATAGTGCCAACTATAAGAGGATTGGACGAAATATGAGCTACAACGATGATATCCAAGGAGGTGGAGGCAATTGATGAAGACAAGCTTTCGAGAGCAACTTACACAAGAGAAGCCTCATCAAAATTTTGAGCAAATATCAAAGCCAAAAGAATTGTATCCATATGTGTGATATATTTACATTTTTATTTCTCTGTAGAGCTTAATGTAGACAAGTTATTAAGTAGATAACATTTAAAGCGATTGGGGTTCAAACATACACACACTTATAAAAACAAGTTTTTAACCATTTTTGAAAAATGAATAGTTTCTACAATTGGGAAATATTTTTTCAAAAATTCCTTTTCTAACATGTTTATATGTATGTTTATAAGCACTTCCCAAAGTTTCACTATTTGGATTTTTATTTGCTATTTTTTAAGGCACTTCAAAACTCATTTTTAAACATGAACAATGCATGTGCATGTCTATCAGTTAACTCATACCTATTATCAGTTGACTGACGAAATACACTAGAAAGATTAGAAGTTTCTGCTCAGTCGACTGATGACCCATTAGTCGACTGATGCAGGTTATCAGTTGACTGATAAGATCATTAGTCGACCAATAATAGATGAGCAGCCTATAACGGTTAGCTCATCAATCGACTGATGAAAAATATCAGTCGACTGGTGTTATTGTTAACGGCTAGTTTTTATTTGAGCTAAAAATTCAGGATTTTGTGATTTGTTTGGGATTTGGGCTATTGTTTGGGGCTTCTATATATACCCTTTGACCCTCTTCACTTCAGTAATCAAGCAAACAAAGAAAAATCCCTAAGTTTTGTTTCTAAGTGTTCTTAAGCTCAAACTTTCAATCTTCATTCTAAATTGTTTCTAAGTTTCTATATTCCACATCTCACAAACCCCTAAGCTTGAGTGTTTATCTCTTGATCCTTGTCATAGGATGTTGTGAGAGATTCTCTTTCAATTTATCTTGTGATTGTATGGTGAGATTGATCTCGAGGAGATCGTTGTGAGGATTGTAAGATCTCGTGGGGAGATCATTGTGAAGAAGTTCCATCTTTCAAATCGGGTGTGATAGTGAAGTTACCATCGGGAGAGGTGGTCGGTAACGTAGGTCGGAGGACCGAACCCTGTGAACATATCACTGTGTCATCTTAGATAACTATTCTCTAATTTTCCTCTTTATTTATTATCATAGCATTTTATTTGTGTCTTGTGTTACATTGAATTTCATTTATTGCGCATTTATTATTTTATTACCTATTCACCCCCTCCCCCC
>NC_033800.1:80374364-80410619 GCF_001876935.1 Asparagus officinalis
TCCCCCCCCCCCCCCTCTAGGGTCTATCACATGTAATACTCAAATGTCATAAATCAGGTCTAAATATCACATATAAGGTCGAACTATCACATGTAGGATTTAATTGTCACATATTATATTAAAATATCACATGAGACGCGTATTTATCACATAGCGTTCTGACATGTCACATTTACGGTTAACTGTGATACATATACGTTCTAAAGGAGACATCAATAAATTAATGGACTAATCAGGACAGTAAATCATATGAATGCCTTGCGCAACCAAATATTTGGTATTTTGTTGTCCCCTTAGCATGCTAAGCTTTAGAATAATTAACTTTTAAGCCATATTGAGAGTGCAATTCCTTTCTAATGTCAGTTGGGTAATATATGGACGCCTCTTGATAATTAATTATAGCATACTCGCAATCCACCTTCTTGATGCTCTGGAGTGACCAGCTGTGTTGTTATGTTGTCCACAAGTATGTTGAGGAATAAAAAATTTTATAGCAAATGTCGACACATGGCTCAATGGTGAAGCAAAAAGTAACCTCGGGTATTTTGTTTCTTTTCTAAACATGCAACTAGCACGAATACGTTTTGGCTCATTGTTAATATATTTAAAAGCGAACTTCTTAGCGAGTAATATATAAGAGTCATTCTAACTTCTTTTGCACTTTCAAATTGCTGTCCTTTTCCAGCAATTGCCTCATGCCACCATCCTGGAATTCGTGACGAGTTACTTACTACGTCGTTCATCATCCACACATGCTCTCTGTAAAACCCCGAAAATTTGAATATAGTGTGATAAATAATTATAAATATGTTATATGATGAAAATAATGTATTTTTATGTTTGAGTATGATAAGAATTGATTTGAGATCAATTCAATGCATATTTGTGAATGTACGAGTGTAAATACACAAAACATGCACAAAAAATATCATAATATGCTTGTCTAGAGTAATATTATTTGTTTGAGTATAATTTCTGAATTTCGAGGACGAAATTCTTTTAAGGGGGGAAGAATGTAAAACCCCGAAAATTTGAATATAGTGTGATAAATAATTATAAATATGTTATATGATGAAAATAATGTATTTTTATGTTTGAGTATGATAAGAATTGATTTGAGATCAATTCAATGCATATTTGTGAATGTACGAGTGTAAATACACAAAACATGCACAAAGGCAAATAGTGAGAATCTGAGAATTTTGACCAGTTGAGAGTTTTTATGTTTTTCACACTGATTTATTTATAATCTGGAAAAGTGTATAAGATCAAAGTTGTAGGTCTCTTCCAGATCTTTCCAACGAATCTTAGATCACCTCATTCCGAGATCAGATGAGAAAGTTATGACTTTTTCACCGAACCCCAGTCTGAGAATGACCCAGGAACCTGCGCAGTCGACCGCCGTGGTAGCTGCGGTCGACCGCGCAGCGAACCTGGTTCTGCCAGTTCTGTTTTGGGCGGGTTTTGTTTATACCAAACCCGATTGCTACCCTAAGTATATATATTCGTTTTGAAGCTCTCAGAACCCTCTATTGAACCCTAATAGCCCCAGCCCCCTTCTCTCTCTCCTCTCAAAACCCTAGCTCGGATTTTGGCGTTTTTGGGGCGTTTCGAAGGATTTTCGGTGGAGTTTCGCTGCTCAGATTGAAGGAGGACCGTTCTCACTCGTTTTTGGGTGTTCATCAACCCCCTCAGGCGAGTGACATCTCACCCAGCCCTTCACCCACGTTTTTATGGGTTTTCTAATGATTTTATTGAGATTTGTTGAGCCTAAAATGCTAGTTTACATATAAGTATAGTTCTTGTAGCATATGAGGTGAAAATCCAATATTTCAGTTTGAAAATAACCTCACCAAATGAATTTCTTTTCTGTAATAGATCCGGATCTGAAAAATTGTTTTTGAACTCTGAGTTTTGATACAAGTTTACTGTTTTATAACTTTTAAATCATGTGTATAGAAGTTCGCAAATTCTAGTAATAATTTTTGTTTTCATGCTAGATGGTATTATACGATGATTCATATGTATTAGAATGTGTAATATATTGTTTGGAAGCATGGGTGTATTGTTTGGATCAATTTTCGAAGTAGAGAAAAACCTAAATTTGGGCAGCTGCCAATCTCGCGGTCGACCGCAGCGCTATGTACGGTCGACCGATGGGCGTTCTGTCAAGCAGAACGTCTCTGCTCATTTTGCGGTCGACCGGAGTGGCCTCTGCGGTCGACCGCGATACTGTTTGTGCAGGAGTATATTTATTGTGTATATTGTGTGTACGAATTGTTTACCTCAAAATTTTCTGGCATTAAATCTACAATATGGAACATTTGTCTATACAGGTGAGTTGACACTTTTGACACAAGTTTAGACCCGCACATCGAGACACGTGCGAGTATGGGATATGTATATCTTTCCACATATACCTTTGACAATTGCACCTCTTTACTTATAGTCCATGTGTTGGGCATACATTACTATTGATCCATGTGTTGGATACTCATCATTTCGGTCCATGTGTTGGACACGTATTTTATTCAGTCCATGTGATAGGACATGCATTCGCATTTCAGTCCTCGTGTTGGACTATAATCCATTGAAGTCCTCGTGTTGGATTGTAATCCATTGAAGTCATCGTGTTGGACTATAATCCACTGAAGTCCTCGTGTTGGACTATAATCCATTTCGGTCATCGTGTTGGATATTTATATATTAGACCATGTGTTGGACAGTTGTTAAGTTATGAGTATGTCACTTATCTAAATCAGGACATGACATGATTACATGAGATTTGGACATGATAGCTACCTAGACAGGATACGACACTTATGTGATATTGACCTTTGACACTTATATGGTTTCGGCGTGACTTTTGATTTAGTATTGAGATGGGTTGTTTCTTTTAGTTTATTATTCATGTATTAGATTTCGGGTTTGGTAATTAGGGATTTACAATTTGAGATAAAAGGTATATACATGAGGGTTTCCTTGTTTGGATTATTTCGCTCGACGTACCTATGCTCGTGTTGTAAATCCTGTTTTGTACCTACACCAGTTGTTGATTCTTCTAGATAGATGTTAATTGTGATGGTGAAACATGTTATTGCACGGTGTGGTGCATGGCAGGTTTGACATTTCTGGTTTCACCTCGGACTACAGCCTTGTGTGAAACCCTGGGGCGTCACAGTTGGTATCAGAGCTCTAGTTCCAGTATCCTTAGGATCATCCTGTGTCGAGTCGTGGAGCTAGGATAGAGTTTCTTAGGATTCATGTATAGAGTCCGTAAGGATTTCCTAGTATGAGTGAGGACGATATATGCGTATATCTCAAAATTTTGAGAATTTTTTTTATAACAACTATTTTTTTTATGTTGATTGAAGGTATTTGCGTGAATACTATGTGTTATGAATTCGTATTGTGATACGTTATGTATATATATATATATATTTATTATCTCACTTACTATGATAATTAAGCTCTCCTTTTGATATTATAAATATCGAAATGAGGATGGGATCGAGGTAAAACTCGTACCTGGAGAGTTGGGCATGCAGAGCCGAGCCGCAGCAGGCTCCACAGTATTTGATCGACTTCATGGCACCGTAGGCAACAAGATATTACAACACTCGAGGAGCAAGAAGTGTATCCATTTCCGTCAGCAGTACCACTTTCAAGAGATTCACCACCGATTGTACTCATCATAGAAGTAAAGAGGCAATACCAATGAGTACACCACCACCACCACAATCAGCTGTTGATAGAGCCGCAGAGCAGGAGGTTTAACTCTGAAAGAATAAGAAAGATATCAGACTATGAGAACACCAGAGTTACAAGGCACATCAATTCCAATTGCAATCTATAAGGGAAGGAGTATGTGAAAAAAAAAAATTCTTGAACATCAACTTAGTACCAAGCAGAAGTTAGATGTATTCAACACTGATAACATCGCTGGAGGATAGCAACAACATCTAGATTTTTGACGGGGTAGCAATTATCACCTATTTGGGAGAATTTTAATCACTACTTCAACAAGCTATTAGAGTTAGTCTAAGTGAAGCAGGGAAATATACCCGTAGTGAAGGAAGAAATCAGAACTAGAATAGTAAATGACAGTAGCAAGAGAACTATTGTGAAACTCTAGAGAAACCTAGCAGCGGGAGAATGATTTTACCCCAGTAACAAGGACAACATAAGAAAGGAGCACGATATGATTCGAGAGCGCCAAAGCAGCGCAGAGTTCGGGGTACATGTTACAATTATAACAAGATTGAACAGAGAGCAAAGGACTTGTCGCAGCACACCAGCAGGAAGTCATCATGATATAAGTCTCGGTTGACAGTCTCAGAGTCGTAATTTCAGCCAGCAGTGGGAAGATAGAGGCACTACTTGTTAATCTGAGGATTTAGGGGTCAGCAGGCCATATTTGCATTATCCAGAAGATTTGCATTATCCAGCAGAGTCTATTCAGTAGTACCGCGTGATCAGGGTACGAGCGGAGCTTTCTTCGTGATTTCCTTTTTCAGCTCGGATCTAGTTTGAGTTAGGAAATTGCGTATCTCTTATCTTACATACCTTCGTTGATAGGTTTCAGCTTGTAGCACATTCCTTAGATATTCCGTTGTCAGTCTCTACTCCTCTAGAGGGAGTGTCCCTTCCATCTGTGGGAGATGTGTCATCAAACTAGATGAGTTTGAGTTAGTCATCGAGTTGATCGTGTCGTTGATGTCAAACTTCAACATCCTTCTTGGTACGGATTGGCTATCTTCCTACCATATTAGTATTGACTGCTTTGTGAAGACGGTCAAATTTGCGAGCGTCCGATGGGTCCGAGATGAATATAGCAACCTCTCAGGGCAACCGTTTTGCGGGGTCATTTCTGGCGTACATCGATGAGGTGATGCGACGGGATCTGAGTATTGATTCATTGGAGACTAGAGTTGTCTCAGAATATCAGGATGTCTTTCAGGACATGCCTGGGTTACCTCCTGTGTGAGAGGTCGAGTGGTATATTGAGTTGCAGCTGGGCACAACCTCGATATCCCGCGCACCCTATCGTATGGCACCAGCTGAGATGAGGGAGCTTCAGACCCAGTTGGATAAGTTGTTAGCTCAGGGTCTTATTTGTAGGAGTTATTCTCCGTGGGGCATATCGGTCCTCTTCGTGAAGAAGAAGGATGGTAATATAAGATTGTGCATTGATTATAGAGAGCCGAACAAGGTCACTATCCGGAATAGGTACCCATCACCTAGGATTGATGACTTGTACGACTAGTTGCAGAGAGCGTAGTATTTCTTGAAGTTTGATTTTCATTCTAGTTATCATAGTTGCGGGTTCGGGAGATGGATCTTTCCCAAGCCGTTTTTCATGATTTGATATGAACCTTTCGAGTTTCTAGTCATGCCATTTGGGTTGACTAATGCACTCGTGGTATTCATGGATTTTATGAACGGGGTTTTTCATCCCTTCTTGGACCAGTTTGATAATTTTATTTATCAATGGTATTCTCATTCATTCGAGATCGAAGATAGAACACGAAAAGTATCTACGGTTAGCTTTGAGGACTCTACAGGAGCATCAGTTATATGTCAAGTTCAGCAAGTGCAAGTTTTGGCTTTCAGGAGTCAGATTTTTCGGCCACATCATCAGCAGAGAGGACATAGTAGTGGGTCCAGCTAAGGTTACAACAGTTCTTGATTTGGAACCGCTGAAGACGGCGACAGCGATTCAAAGCTTCTTGGGTTAGCCGGTTATTACAGGAAGTTCATCCTAGACTTCTTGAAGATTTCGGCACCACTTACATGCTTTATGAAGAAGGGTGAACAGATCATCTGGAACACAGAGTGCCAGAAGGCCTTTGATGCTTTAAAAGCTAAGCTGACTACAGCACCAGTTTGACTATTCCGAGCAGCGTCAGGACATTCGTGTCTGTACAGAGGCATCGTTAGCAGGTTTGGGAGGCGTCTTAATGCGAACTCAGAGGGCAGTAGAGTATATCTCGTGATAGTTGAGTGTGAACGAGCAGAACTACCCCACTCATGATTTGGAGATAGCAACAGTGGCATTTGCAATGAATTCACGAGATATTACTTGTATGGAGTACAGTTTGAGTTGTTCACCGACCACCAGAGTTTGAAATATCTTTTCTCCCAGAAGGAACTCGACCAGAGATAGCGACGGTGGATTGAGTTTATTGAGGAATATGGATTCACGATTCAGTACATCCAGGAACACCTAAGACGTACAAGGACTTAAAGAGACAATTTTATTGGAGTGATAGGCCTAGGAAGATTTTAGAGCATGTAGCTAAGTGTCTTACGTGTCAGCAAGTGAAGGTGGAACATCAGGGACAGGTAGGAACACTTCAGCCTTTATCCATTTTAAAGTGAAAGTAGGCGGACATTTTTATGGACGTTATTGTAGGGTTGCCGAAGTCGAAGAAAGAAAACGATTCTGTTTGGATGAAAATGGATAGACTAATGAAGTCAGCACATTTCATTCCAGTGATCAGATTTGAAGAGTTAGTTGTGCTGAGAGTATCATCTATGAAAGACGTTCAGCGATTCGGAAGGCGGTGAAAGCTTGAGCTGAGATGTATTGGACCGTTCCGGATTTTTGGAGTTTATTGGGGCAGTTTCATATGGACTAGACTTTTCAGCAACGATGTCTAGTGTACACAAGTATTTTATGTTTTAATGTTCAAGACACAATTACATGATGAAGAGCAGCAGTGAGTGTTGAACGCATCAGAGATTTAGCTTCAGGATGGTTTGACTACGATTGAGATCCTAGTTTGTATACTTGCTAGAAAAGACAATAAATTTAGAATCAATATATTTTTTTCCCCATGGTGAAAATTCAGTGGAACCAGAAAGGAGTTGAGGAGGTTTCTCGGGAGCGCGAGGACGATATACATCGCGACTACTCACACCTGTTTGATCAAGTAAATTAAATTTTTTGTATGACTTGTTTATGACTTATGGTTACCTGTATAGTGATGTTTATACTTAACACTAAAATGAGGGTATTAACACTTATCTCCTAAGTACTTGGAACATATGGTATATATATGAGGGGTTCCTTGTTTGGATTTTTCGCTCGATTTACTTGTTCCATTTAGTTAGGGGTTAAGTGGGAGTATTTACATTTTAATGGTTGAGTGTAGACATCAAAGATGATTTTTGGGAGCGCAAAGATGTTATGCCGCGCTACTTCCTGCACCTAGTGAGGAAGTGGATTGATTTATGTGTGCGACTATTTGTGTGGTTATATTTTGATTTAACGCTAGAATGAGGATATTTTTGCTCAATTCTTAATCTTTTGGAACACAAGGTATATATATGGGGGGTTCCTTGTTTGGATTTTTCGCCCGACGTACTAGTTCCATTTGATTAAGGGTTGAGTGGGATATACTCATCCTAGATTGTTAAAGGTAAATATCATAATATGCTTGTCTAGAGTAATATTATTTGTTAGAGTATAATTTCTGAATTTCGAGGACGAAATTCTTTTAAGGGGGGAAGAATGTAAAACCCCAAAAATTTGAATATAATGTGATAAATAATTATAAATATGTTATATGATGAAAATAATGTATTTTTATGTTTGAGTATGATAGGAATTGATTTGAGATCAATTCAATGCATAATTGTGAATATACGAGTGTAAATACAAAAAACATGCACAAAGGCAAATAGTGAGAATCTGAGAATTTTGACCAGTTGAGAGTTTTTATGTTTTGCACACTGATTTATTTAGAATCTGGAAAAGTGTATAAGATCAAAGTTGTAGGTCTCTTCAAGATATTTCCAACGAATCTTAGATCACCTCATTCCGAGATCAGATGGGAAAGTTATGACCTTTTCACCGAACCCCAGTCTGAGAATGACCCAGGAACCTGCGCAGTCGACCGCCGTGGTCGCTGCGGTCGACCGCGCAGCGAACCTGGTTCTGCCAGTTCTGTTTCGGGCGGGTTTTGTTTATACCAAACCCGATTGCTATCCTAAGTATATATACTCGTTTTGAAGCTCTCAGAACCCTCTTTTGAACCCTAATAGCCCCAGCCCCTTCTCTCTCTCCTCTCAAAACCCTAGCTCGGATTTTGGCGTTTTTGGGGCGTTTCGAAGGATTTTCGGTGGAGTTTCGCTGCTCAGATTGAAGGAGGACCGTTCTCACTCGTTTTTGGGTGTTCATCAACCCCCTCAGGCGAGTGACATCTCACCCAGCCCTTCACCCACGTTTTTATGGGTTTTCTAATGATTTTATTGAGATTTGTTGAGCCTAAAATGCTAGTTTACATATAAGTATAGTTCTTGTAGCATATGATGCGAAAATCCAATATTTCAGTTTGAAAATAACCTCACCAAATGAATTTCTTTTCTGTAATAGATCCGGATCTGAAAAATTGTTTTTGAACTCTGAGTTTTGATGCAAGTTTACTGTTTTATAACTTTTAAATCATGTGTATAGAAGTTCACAAATTCTAGTAATGATTTTTGTTTTCATGCTAGATGGTATTATACGATGATTCATATGTATTAGAATGTGTAATATATTGTTTGGAAGCATGAGTGTATTGTTTGGATCAATTTTCGAAGCAGAGAAAAACCTAAATTTGGGCATCTGCCAATCTCGCGGTCGACCGCAGCGCTATGTGCGGTCGACCGATGGGCGTTCTGTCAAGCAGAACGTCTCTGCTCATTTTGTGGTCGACCGGAGTGGCCTCTGCGGTCGACCGCGATACTGTTTGTGCAGGAGTATATTTGTTGTGTATATTGTGTGTACGAATTGTTTACCTCAAATTTTTCTGGCATTAAATCTACAATATGGAACATTTGTCTATACAGGTGAGTTGACACTTTTGACACAAGTTTAGACCCGCACATCGAGACACGTGCGAGTATGGGATATGTATATCTTTCCACATATACCTTTGACAATTGCACCTCTTTACTTATAGTCCATGTGTTGGGCATATATTACTATTGATCCATGTGTTGGATACTCATCATTTCGGTCCATGTGTTGGACACGTATTTTATTTCAGTCCATGTGTTGGACATGCATTCACATTTCAGTCATCATGTTGGACATTTACATATTTGACCACGTCTTGGACATTTGTTAAGCTATGAGTATGACACTTATCTGAATCAGGATATGACATGATTACATAAGATTTGGACATGATAGCTACCTAGACAGGATACGACACTTATGTGATATTGACCTTTGACACTTATATGGTTTTAGCGTGACTTTTGATTTTAGTATTGAGATGGGTTGTTTCTTTTAGTTTATTATTCATGTATTAGACTTTAGGTTTTGTAATTAGGGATTTACAATTTGAGATAAAAGGTATATACATGAGGGTTTCCTTGTTTGGATTATTTCGCTCGACGTACCTATGCTCGTGTTGTAATTTCCTAAATATTAAAACCCATTATTTGCTAGGAATAATGATTTTAACTATTATGTAATAACTGTACTTTCTGCATACAACGAGCCATCTCCCTTATGGTTGGTTGTGATGTTGCTCGCTAGCGCTTTGACGCTCGTTGTCCCTCCCATTTCAGGTAACGAGTCAGGTGCACGGAGAGTCGCAGGTTGATGGCGATGTACATTAGCATCCATCTTTCCTTCATAGTTTTATTTTATTTATGGAGCTCCACTGTAGACTTTGTTTAGATATTAGAAGACTTTATTCTAGATGTTGTAAAGGCTGTGTGCCTTATTTCCTTTACTCAGACTTGTTGTATTTGAGATTTGATAAGAACTCCAGTTTATTCATTTCAGATATTGACTTTGTATTTCTATATGTTGGATGATGAAATATTGTTTTGATCCCTTTCATTTCATCAGTATCTCTTGTATTATCTTTTACTTGCTTTTGTACCTACACCTGTTGTTGACTCTACTAGAGAGATGTTAATTGTGATGGTGAAACATGTTATTGCACGGTGTGGTGCATGGCAGGTTTGACATTCTTGGTTTCACCGAGGACTGCAGCCTTGTGTGAACCCAGGGGCGTCACACTCTCCTTGAGGATTGCCATTTGGGATCCTCTCTGATTCCTCAGTTGGGATCCTCCCATAAGGTTCCTCGATATGCTCAGATGATTATAAGCTTACATTAGGATCACTACAGGTTGAATGTAATATACATATAAGTCATGTGTGATAATCACTAGTAAAGTCACATATAAGACGTAAATATCACAAATAAAGTCAATATGTCACGTTGGATGTCTTCAGGTCACATATATGATGTAAATATCACAGTTCCCATTATAACGTGTATCCAGAACCTGAAAATATACTTTTGAATACTTACTTAAGCTCTGTTTCTGTCCCTATGGCATGCGTGGATCCTTCATCTCTTTTAGTAACAGTCATGGTTATTGTACTTAACCCCATTGAATGATGATAATCTATCATGTTGAGAATATCTTCATCTTTTGAAAGATCAAACGAGACATTGGGAAATTTCTCGAGAGTGTAACTTATCAACAAACTTTCGTACGGTACTCTAAAATTCTCTGCAGCTTGCATCTTCAATTCAACTAAACTTGTTGCATAATTGATTTTAATGAGGGTTCCATTAGTGTTAAATGAAATCACACACATTAAAGAATCTTCCATTTTGGTTGTTGAAGAAGTTAAGAAGAAAAAGTTAAGAATATTTTGGTTGTTGAAGATTGTTGAAGGTCTTATGAGTAGATCTAAAGAGAGAAGAAGATATTACATTGAGATGATGCATTATTTTGGAGGGAACTTAGTAGGTTTCCCTCCAATTTTCCCTTTCCCTCCAAAAATCCTCTCCAGCCATAACCCCAATCGGAAGTGACTTTTGACTTCATGATGGCATGATATGCTGGCCGATAAGACAAAATAGTTTACACCCTCCACAAAATGGGTACAAAAGGGTAAAATGGGTAATACTTAAAAATACACTATACAATACATATACAATGTTGGCTTAGGGGTGTTTTAGCATGAAAACTTGGGTCAAAGACCTTACAAAGGGTTGACTCTAGTTGGGGGAGGAGGATGCATAGCCCAAGTTTTTTTAGTTCCTCCAAGCAATTTTCCCATTTTTTAACTCTCTCACCCATAAATACGCTCGCTAATTTCACATAGGATAAAATAGTCAAAGTATAATCCAGACGGTCTATCTATCAAAATTAAACTACATGGACGATAAGTTCTATAACACACTCATATAGTGGTCTATGTGCAATTAACACTAGATTGCATCTCTAACTTAGACATGATAATACATATAACAGACAATGTCTTCGTGTCCATAATGGTTATGGTTCATAATTTTGTTCTCAATGAAGAAACACAAATGTAAAAGAAAACACCTACACTTGCAAAATTGCCTTTAGTTGAAAAGGAACACCCTAGCAAATAGGCAATAGCAATTCAATGAGAGCTTCTTCTTCTTCTTCTTTTTCCCACTTACTAGGATACCAACCTTGCAACTCAAGGCATGGGTACAGAGAGAGTAATCATAAGACTCACGCTTTCATGTGAGTGATGCCTCTATCTTTTCTTTCATTTTCTTTTCTTAATAAATAAGGGTGATTAACTTAAGTACAAAACTTGGGTAGCACTGTTTTTGTGAGACAAAGATCAGAACTTGTACTTTGATTTTTTCTGTTTTGTCCCCTTGCATGTGCTTAGTGACAAAGGAAATGCTCACCTAAAATATTTTTAGTATTGAATAATTTTATTAAGAAGAAGTAATGCTCACACAAGTGTACGTCTCAATCAAGAAGAATGTGAGGTTTGCTTGTTGAAGTAGCATGCCGGTTATTGTCAACGACATATATGTATTAAAAGTATTAAGGATTCAAAGCTTAGTCTGTGTGATTAGATAGTAAATATATCATTTTCTCAAATCATAGTCGCCTATTGTTTTATGATCATTATTGATTAATGAACTGCCAAAAACACAATGAGATGATATAAATCATGATCTCGGATGCCAGCCTTAATTGTTTGAATTGCGGAATATTTTTCATCAAAAAGTTTATGGTAAAATAGATAACTACTTCTAAATTGGATAATTAAACAAAAGATTGTAAGATATTCTGCGTTTTGTGTCACCTGGTTTAACTTCATCACTCAACTTTACAGCCAAACCAACATAATTGCTAAAGTAAAATAATTTATTAAGTTTCTCTAGAGATTCCCAACACCCAATAATCAAGGAAGGAATATAATTTGGTCGACAAAAGTTCAGAATTTTAACATGAGATTTCTAAAGTTTTTAACATATATCAGTCGCCTATTATTTCCTTTGACAACCAATGCTAGTCATGTTTATGTTTTAGCAAAAACCATCCTCTACTATGCGGATTAGTATCGAAAGCAAGGATTATTTTAGTCTTTTAGATCAATGCAAGTATAAATTCTATCACAATAGTCCATGTGACATCAAAATGTTCTAAAATTTTACTGACTTTAAGAAGATCTATATTCTAAATCCTTTTCTTAGAAATAAGTTTCGTATTCTTTGATTTTCCTTTTTTTTTTCAAACAATCAGCACCTTAGTGTATTTCATCTCCTTAAAAATTCATTATTAGTGCCCACACTACATCTAAATTAATTTAGTAGGCTTTGAATAATTAGTGCGGTGCAATAAATAAATCTCCACCCACGTCCGTACGTCCCCATACCTTCCCCGTCACCGTCGGCCGCGGCTGCGACACGTACTATAACAATACAATTTGCAGTTTTTTTGTCATAATAAACCTTCACAACTTTACTATTTTATATTGTACCCTAAAATCTGTATGTATCTAAATTTTCCCTTAAAATAAATTAATATGTTTCCAATAGCTCTGCCATAATTGTAATTTACGTCCTAAACATATTAAATAGTTTTAAATGAGACAGCCATTTCCGACAAAATTGGAGGTTTCAGGGATTAGCATAGAATTAATAAAGATAAAGTTATGGGTTTGTGATGACAAATTCGTAGAATTTTATCACTTTTTCCCACCAGATTAAAAACATTACAACAGTGACCGCAACCGGCCGAGATCTTCGCCGCTTCTTCCGTGGTCCCACCTCCCACCCTACTGCTCCCACAAAAAGCCGCACGTCCTCATTCGAACTCCTGCTACTCTCTCTCATTCTCTCTCTCTCTCTCACTCTCTCTCTCTTAAAATCACCCACGATGGCGTCGTCAACTCGCCGATGATTAGGGGTTTTGAATTCTCGCTCCCTGTAAAATCCAATGGCATTTTGCTACAGCCCCGGTCCCGCTAAAGATTTTCGTTCTCGATGCGCCAAAATCGCCGGAGCCCTCATCGTCCGCGCCGCCGAGCGCCTCGCAGTCGCCGGATTCGCCGTCCCCATATTTCATCGACGCAATCTCGGGCGCCGTTTCCGCGCCTCTGGTCTCCGTCTCGATCTTCCTCGTGCCGCCGTACCGTCTTACATCCAGCCAATCCACCTCATCATCGTCGCGACTGGGAAGCTCTCGCGAGCAAAAGCTCACAGAAAACCCTAAACGGCAAGCCTATGACCGCCGTCAAGGGCGGTGGAGTGCGCAATGTGACTCCGTTAAAGACGGCGTCGAGGAATCCGGGCGGGATCGGAGCCGTTACGGGGGCCGATCTCGGCTCGAAAATGCGGAGTCGTGTCGTGACGACCTGAGTTGGACGAGACTCGGCGGTTTCCGTCTCGTTCGAGTCCAAGGACAGGGAAGATGCGTCGCTGGATCTTGAGGACACTGTGCAACGAATTAGTGATGAAGAGAGTCGCCTCACGTGGGAAGTCGAGCGATACGCGGTGCGGCGGAGGAAGGCGGACGAACATAAGCGGTGAGGAGGTCGGTGACGTTCAATGAGTCGCCGTTCCGGTGCCGGAGTGAATGACGAACTGAATCAGAGATTTGAGGCGTGTCTATTAAAGAAGAATTAGATTCAGATTTAGGTCTTTTGATGCTTGATCCTCTGTTATGGTTTTTCTGTTGAGATCCGGGATATCAGTCAAATTCTTTTTCTCAACCCCAGGATTTAAAACGATTACTTAACATAAGTACCTGCGAACCTGCGCAGATGTCATCTCGCCTTCCTTCGCTAGGGTCCACCTCCCATCTTAAAAACTCCCCCCCCCAGTCTTCTTTATCTTTTTGGCACGTAATAAAGCGCGCCCCTCACTACCTAACCTTGTCATCTGTCTTCTCCATGTATCGTGCTTGTTAAACGCCTCTGCTAATCCATTCGCGCGGGAAATAGCGTCCGACCGAATCTTCCCGCCCCCCAATTTTTTTGAACTTTGCGCAGAATTCTGACCCGAAAGAGTGCTTGTTGCCCCTTGATTTATTTTCCTTTTACTCGCGTTCTCACGTCTTGTTTTCTTTTTCCCCCTTTCTTTCTTCCCGCCGCTTCTCCTTCGCTAATGCACTACCCTCTCTTCGCCTTCTTTTCTCCTCTCAGTGATCAACCTTTTTTTTTCCCCCCCCCCTCGCGGCTATCTACTGGTACATCCCTCCGCCTTGGTTTGTCAGGTAATGACATCGATGCTTGATGACAATTATGAGTACGGTGGTTCGTTTCATTCTCTCAAGCGGTAATCGCGTAGCCCACTTGAGAACATCAATCTTGTGATCCTCTGTGAACCGTCCCTGTGACTGGAAGGGGGGAAAATAGGACGCTATGTCCTACTGCCCCAAGGTCTCGAACGCAAGACGTGGTTGAGTGTGACTGCTCTGGCGGTTGAGCTTATGAATTCGATGTATCTGGCAAGCGGCGCCATTTCGCTGGTATTCGATGTGCGGTCACGAACGACTCGTTGGCAGAAATATTCCCATCCTCTGATGGCGATCATATTTAGGACGGGGCTGTCGCACCACATTTCATTCGGTTGGTTCCTTGCACGAACTTCCTTTGCTCCTCTGTTTCGGAAAGGATACCGGAGCAACCCTCAAGACGTTGTCTCTACCGTATAACGTCCCACTCTGTGCGCTTTCTCTCTCTCGTTTTATAGAATCTTGCGAGCTCTTTCGGCCGGATTTGATTCCTTTCTTTACATCCTCTGGCCAGATACCTATTGTAGTAGTCTGATGATAGGGAAAAACGCAATCTCGGGTACTCAGACATTTGTAGTGAATCACCTCTTTGGCGTTTCACGTTTTCTATCTCTTCTTCTTCAAATGCTCCGTACTGTATATGGGTACGCCAGAGTTGAATGCGTGTACTGTGCTAAACACTCAGCCGGACCTAAGAGGTGTCCATTTGATACGTAGTGCGCCAGCGCCCTGGTTCTGCTATAATGAGTTGAGACGAGGATGTATTCAATAAAGATTCTTTTCGAAAGATTCCCGCATTTTGATGGCTCTGGTGGTACGGCGTATCAGTTCTTGTTCCTGACTACTTCAGCCCGCGACTGGTTACACATTCCCGCTATCTTTTCAGTCTCAATAATTCGACCCCAGCTCCCGCGGAAATTCGAACTTTCCTCTACCTCTCATCTCTCTCTCTACTCTCTCTCTCTCTCTCATTCTCTCTCTAAAATCTACCCAAAGCATGCGTCGTACTCGCGATGAATTAGGCAATTTCTTGATCTCGCTGTCCTGTAAAATCAATGGCCTTTTCTAACAGCTCGGTCCCCCTAAGGCATTTCGTTCTCGACGCAAGCATTGCGCCGAGCCCTCATCGCCGCCGCCGCCGGCCGCCGCACGTACAGCCGGATTCGCCGTCCGCCTAATGTTCATCGACGTTGTAAAATTCCTCGGCCAACTATTTGTTAGAACGCAATCTGCGGCGGCCGTTCCCCGCCTTGGGTCCTCGTCCGAGTCTTCTCGCTGCCGCCGTACCTCTTCATTCACCATCCACCTCATCATGCGTCGGCGATCTGAAGCTCTCGAGCAAAAGCCCTCACGAGAAACCGAACGTGCAAGGCCCTATGGACGCGTCAAGGCGGTGGGGGAGATAACGCCGAGATGTAGATTACTCGTTAAAGACGGTGCACGTCGGAGGCAGATCGCGGCGCGGAAATTCGGACGCCGTTAGCGCCCGCATGCTCGGCCTCGAATTACTACGGCGTGAGGTCGCTGTTCCCAAGGCGGCGTGTACGACTGAGTATGACGAGAACTCGAAGGCGGTATATTTTCTTTTTCAATCGTTTGAGTCCAAGGGAAGCCGTGCACAGATTCGCCGACGGACCCTCCTGAGGATCATGGTGAGGACAACGTGAAGCAGTGTACGGATAGTGATGAAGAAGAGCGCCACGTGGGAGAGATCGAAGCTTATACGGCGGTGGCGGCGGCAGGAAGCGGAGAACTAGCGGTGAGGAGGTCGGTGACGTCAATGAGTCGCGGTTCCGGTGGCGGAGGTGAATGACGAACTGCAATCAGAGATTTGAGCGTTCATTAAGAAGATTATGATCAGATTTAGGTCCTTTTGATGGCTGATTCCTGCTGGTTTTTGGTTTTTCTGTTGAGATCGAGCAATCAGGTCAAATTCAAGGTAAGTCAAATTCAAGATAGATTGTTTGTACTTTTTAAGAAACCAGTTACTGTTTTTTCGTACAGAGTATTTGCTGAACTGGTAATTTCTGTTCTTTGTCTGAATCTTGGCAGGAGCGTATTTTAGCTCATGAACATTTCCTGCGTATATAGCATGCTTCCCTTCTTTTTTCTTTATTTTCTTTTTTTAACTGTTTCTTATACGAAGTGATGCGGAACTGTCATTCGCGTAATTAATCTTGTCCGATTTTCTGTTGCTTGCACCTGTCCTTTTCATTCTGCTGCTTCATGATTGTTCAAGGGATTACCAAAAATTTTAAATAAGAAAGTGTTGTTTTTTTTTAACCAGTTATATATACATGAATTTTTGTTTATTGCGAATAATAACTTTTTAAGTTTTATTGTTTGAGATTGTTTGAATACAGTGCAGGTTTTGTCGATTTCCTGTACTCTCTTGCTGTCGATGCCCAGAACTTGTGCCAGGGGAAGAGGAGCTGGTCATTATCATACGTTTTTTTTTTTGGTAGGTTTTAAAGAAACTTAATTGAAAATTTCGCTAGAAATGCGCGTATTTTGACGTTCAAATTTTGAATTGTTTCTGTATTTTAGTTGATGCTGCTCCTTTTTCCATTGTCTTTAATCAAAGTGTTACCCATATTTGTAGCGGATTGATATAGCAAATGTTAGCAAGTGCAGGCTTTCTATTTCATCAAAGGGCATGGACAATTCAATGGATGGAGTGGATCTATTACTACTTGCTCGGCTAGGCTCTGTTCCTTCTCTGCGCATTTGGTTATGTTAGTGTATGTTTGGGGTACCCCTTTCACAAATTACCCATGTTAATGATATGAATTCTATTGATAGTTGCTGCTGGATAGGGGTTTTTTTGGATTTAAACATCTGTTTCATGGGCTCATCTCTGTATCAACTGATTAATGATGTAGACAAAATCAAGATGTAAACCCAAATTCATGTTTGGTTTACAAGTTTGATTCGTTCACTTATTAATCTCTTGGGCATGAAGTTTTCTCATATCATCTGCGCAGATTTCTGGATCCTTGTCATTAGTTCAATTGTATGAAAAGATTGATAGTTAAATCTTGATGCCTGCAGTTGTAGAATAGGGGTTGCACCTGCAGTTGTATACAATTGAGATTTTTTAGGTCAGATACAAGTGTTTGTTCTACTGCAAAGTGTAAATATAGTTGCAAAAGGCATCCTGTTACGACCAAATATTTACACGAAGTTCAATCAGCGTGTAAGTTAGAGCTTAAGCTGTAAACTGAGCTTTAAGTTGCAATTCTAATTCAACCGACGACTCAGAACACAAGTCAAAAGAACTGGATATAGTAAAGACATTCCTTTACGACGACAGCTGTAAATACAAATTATAAAAATTTTGGAACGAACAAAGCAACTGCTATTATAAGTGCATTAGCCAGATTCTACGAACACCGCAATTGGACACAACTGGCGCTAGCATTACAATTATGGCTGTAGTGATTATAGTGAACTAAACCCTTAGCCATTTGTCGTGATTGTGTCTAGCAAACTGTTTAGAATATCTTTCGCAACTAGTTGTGCACTAACTTTTACTTCTGCATAGCCAGTTTAGTTTGGAGAGCTGAACGCTGCCATTTCAACATGGTTTATTCTGGTATTAAAGTCCTTAAAAGACTTGTTGCTGATGGATTTGTAGTTTAACAAGGCATTTGTGACTTGCCTTTTTGAAACAACCGTGTACTCGGTTTTCTTTACCTTGTTTCAATTTTTTTGCACCAAAGACTAGATAGAGATTTCTGATATCATAAGAAGAAAAGAATTGTAGTTGAAAAGAATTATAGTCGATCAAGGCTAGGTTGTTTATAAATGGATTCAATATTAGGAAAATAAAGGGCCAGTGGAAGGGAGAAGTATTGAGCTCAAAAGGAGCTCATACTGAGTCATGACACAAAAGTTCAGATTAATCAATTGGCGTACTGGTGGTTCATGGTGCATTGAGATTGATGGGACACGTGATGAATTATGAGGATAGGCGACCTAGAGTAGGAGGACGCTTTGTAATATTAAGCTAGTTTTGAGTCGTAGACTCGTAGAATTTCCTCTACCCTTAGGGGTTGTTTGGTTGCACACTTTTTGAGAAAACTTTTCTCAAAACATCTGACAATGGCAAATTTGTAATTAAAAGTTTTCCAGAGATTTCTGTAAATTGTGTTTGGTTCAACAAAAAATTTACAGAAATATTTTCTATAAAATATCAAAACTTACCAAATTTTACAAAAAGCAATTTCCTCTCAAAATGAGAGGAAATCACCAGAAATTTGACATATACCATATTTAATTAAAAACCTACCAAATCTTGTTATTTTCTATAAAGTTATGAGCTATTTTCTTGTTTTGAACCAAACAAGCAAAGTACAAAAAACAAGAAAATTGGTACTTTTTGATTTCTCAAAACTTTTCCTAAAATTTTTTTAAGAAATACAAGGAAATCATATTTTAGGTGAAAAACATTTCCTAGATACAACCATCTTAGATAAATTTCCATATGTTAGACTGGGGCAAGAAAGAAATACATCACTTAAGTAAAAAGCCTGTATTTGATTACTGTTAATGTGAAGACACTAGTTGCCAGTTCAATACCAGGTTTACAGCATAAGATTTCTTTGATATCTTTATGATTCCTGCATTAAATATGCATTTGATGCTCTTTGTTGTCTGTACACATGTTACGAAGGAAATGCCAAATCCTGGCTTTCTCCGGATAGCCATGAGAGGATTTGGAAAGTGAAATATTCTATTTTGTTAATATAATTTCCTGCTAACTATTGTGTCTTTTAGTTGAATTTTTATTTCCTTAATCAAACGCTTTGTTTCTGAATATCTCTTGCTAAGCCGGAGTCGACAAGGGAATCTGGCCCCTTTATTACGTAGTGTCTGCTTTGTCATCTTTCATCTTGAGAAAGCATCTTGATATTCTTTAATCTGTTCTTTAATGTGTTTAACAACACAAAAGAACGAAACAAATCTCTCTGCAAAAGAATCATATCTTTATTTAACTAGTTTCCCAGTGGAAAGAATGAAATCTTTGTTTTTGCTGTAATTGTAGGCTTCAAACAAATAGTCACAGCTGTTACTTTCTTTTACAAGAAGGAAGTTAAAAACTTCCACCTACGTGAATTTGTTTTTGCTGACCCGCTAAATTAACATTGGGTCTTTTGTTGCTGCTGCTGTTGCTCTTGACAAATCTTGTACGAATGGATTAATTGCTTTCTTTGTATTGGATTCTCATCTCTTCCTTTTATGATCAAACCGTCCTTGCTCCACGAAGGACGGCTTCTTTCGTATCATGTCTCCTCAGGCTTCGCGAGACTTCGTACATGAGTGACATTGAAAAGATGGTACGAAGGAGGGAAAAAAAAAAAATCCAAAACAAGTAGTTTGGCCTTATAGTTACGGACAACAAAAAAAAAATTGGCTTTGCGTGAAAGCAAATAAAAGCTTTATATTTATGTACACCCAAAGTATGTTAAAATGGCGCGAACAGCAGAATCTACTGAACCTTCTGAAAACCATTTCACGGATGGTTGTCTAGTAGTTTTGGCATCCAAGCTTGAGCCAGAATTTACGTGGTGATTTAGTTGGCTTCCATTTGCAGCTGCGTGCGACATAGACAATTTGGGTTAGTCGCAGTCGTTTGCTGCATTTGCAAAAGTTCAGTCCACAAATCACACATGATCGGACCTAAGACGACGTTGCTAGGTTTTGAACAACAAAAGCGGTTTAAATTGCAACGAAAATTACAATCGACTAAACGTGCAGGGGGCAAAGGATAAAAAGTATAGAAATTTAAATTTGAGCCAAACAGCTGCAACTTCAATTGCATGCGGCAACAGTCGTAGCAATTGCACAATTCTAGCAAAACCAAACACCTGCAACTTCATCTGGATTCTTTACCTTGTGGATCAAAGAGCACATTAGATAGTCAAAGCTCATGAAAATTTGATGCGCAAACTCGGGAACATGGGATGTGGTACCTGTTCAGATATTGAAAACCCTAAATATTTTGTTGGTGTTTCACTATCATGCCTCCTTTTGAACATTTGTCAAAGACACTGGACCTTACAAAATTGGTGGTCGAGCCTAAAATTTGGGACCCTTATCCAATGTAGGGTTCTTCTTTTCTTGTGTTTTTGGTTGTAGCGGTTGACAATCGATGGCCAAAATGTTGGACTATTGGCGTGTTATATGTGGACCTTGAAGCTAATCTGGTGCCGTAAATTTGTTTGTAGGCTTTTGAATAGAGATCAGGGGTAACAGAGCTGTGACTGGTGGCTCTCCCAGTGATGCCTGAAGAACACACCTGGCGGGCGAGCAGGCGCAAGCGAGGTCAAACTCGCCTGCAGGCGAAGGCGTGGAGGCGAGATCGAACTCGCTTGTAGGCGAGCAGGTTCAGGCTAGGTCGAATTCGCCTGTAGGTGAAGGAGTCGCCTGTCATGTGTTCGGGGCTCGAGGTGATCGCGAGGTTCGCCAGATTCGGCGTCGAGTGGACGCCAGCTGGATCGGAAGTTGCCTGTAATAGTGGACGCCAGCTGGAGGAGAGGCTCACCCTAGGGTTTCCCTATAAAAGGGAAACCCTCGTTCTTGAGCCGCGGGTGGAGCAGACAGAGAGCTGGGAGCGGAACTTTCAGCGGCGACTCAAATTTGTCCATGTTCTCATTCTTGAGGATAAGGGGGTTGGTGACATTAAATAGGGATTTGAGTTAATAGAGAGAGTGTTTGAGCATTGATTTTAGATTAAAATCAGTTGTTATTTGTTTGAGAGATCTCAAGTTGAGATCCTCTCTCTTATTTGTAATTTCTTGTTAATAATAAGAAATTATTATGCCGCTCTCGTAGACGTAGGCAAATTGCCGAACCACGTAAAACATCTGTGTTTGTGGTTGGCTTGTCATATTTGTTGGATTGTACCCGAGTTGGGTTTGTTAATCTTCTCTCATGCTTACGGACTTGTTCGGTGTGCAAGCACGCTTCCGCAAAGGCGCGTAACAAATGGTATCAGAGCTTCAGATTTGAGATCTAGGGTTTTGGCATTAGGTGGAGGATGATTCAATTTGGAAGCTTGGTTATTAGAGTTCTAGGCTTCGGTGGAGATAGAGTTGAGGAGTGTCGTGGTGATCTTGCTTTCCTTGTGTGGTTAGAAGTTCAATTGGAATCCGATTTAGGGTTCAGTTGGGTATCTCTTTAATTCTATCAAAGTTTGGATCTTTCTTTGTAATTCGGAGTTTGTGAGTATGGGAGAAGTAGTTGAAGAAAGCAGCAAGACTATGTCGGGTACAGTTCAAATTGGTTTTCAAAACACTAAAATTAATGTAGTAAAATATGACGGCAAAATCAACTTTGGTTTATGGATGAGCGACGTACAAGACGCGCTCAATGCACAGAATTTAAAGGAAACCATCATGGTCCAAGAGAGACCACCTAAATATGAAGAGTCGGTATCGGAAAAGATGAATAGGAATGCTTACGGGGTGATCAGGTCCTGTTTGGAACAGGAGCTGAAGTATGATGTGATTGGGGTGACGTCTGTAATGAAGATGTGGGAGATTCTCAACAATAAGTATCTGACGAAGAATGTTGAGAACCGTTTGCACTTGCTGCGTAGATTATTCAGATTTCAGATGTCCCGAAGCACCTCACTAGCGGCTCATGTTAACAACTACACTCAGTTATTATCGAACTTGGAGAATATTAATGAGAAAATACCGGATGAGTACAAGGCGATTATTTTGTTGGGCTCCTTACCAGATGAGGAGTATGATACCTTCGTGCTCACTTTGTTGAATGTGAGATCTTCTATCAGCTATAGTGAAGTTACTAACATTTTGACGAATTATGATTTGAGGAGGAAAGACAAAGAGACTTCCCGCGCTAGTACTTCAGGAGATGCCTTGTCGACGAGAGGTAGAAGCACATATCCGAGAGGTGGCAATAGAGGGAAGTCAAAGTCTAGAGGACATCACCGGTTAGCTAAGAACCAGTGTGCGTTCTGTAAGAAGCAGGGACATTGGAAGAGAGACTATCCGAAGCTTAAGAAGAAGGAGAATGGCAAAAAGAAGGGCCAGAAGGCTAATGAGGTGAATGTTGCTAGCGGCAATGATTCTGATGATTCGAGCTTTTCTCTTTTGATTACTCCGGAGGTGAATCGTTTGGATGCATCAGATTGGATGTTAGATTCCGGCGCTACCTATCCTGTGACCCTTAGGCGAGATTGGTTTGCATCATTTGAGAGACTCGATGGGGGTGTTGTAGTCATGGGGAATGATCAATCATGTGGTATTTGTGGGATATGTACCGTGCGAATTTGGATGCACGATGGAGTAGTCCGTGAATTGAAGGAGGTGAGATTTGTTCATCAGCTGAAGAAGAATCTTATCTCAGTTGGATCTTTGGAGACGAAGAGATTTAAGGTGACCTTTGAGGATGCTATAGCAAAAGTTACTAAGGGATCTTTGGTGGTGATGAAAGGAGTTCACAGTCGGAACTTATATTATCTGAAAGAAAGCACCGAAGTTGGCCAGGTAGCTTCAGCTATTTCAGAGGCGGACATAAGCAGATTTTGGCACTATAGGTTAGGGCACACAGGAAAAAAGTCACTGCAAGCTTTGTGTAAACAGGGGCTATTGAAGGGAGCCAAGAGTGAAAAGATTGAGTTCTGTGAGCACTGTGTTCTTGGCAAGAAGACGAATATGAAGTTCGGGATTATCATCCATAGGGCGAGGGGCATCCTGGACTACGTTCACACAGATATTTGGGGTCCCACTAAGACCGCATCACTTGGTGGTCGACATTGGTTCGTCATTTTTATAGATGACTATTCTAGGCGTTGTTGGATGTACACTATGAAGCATAAAAATGAAGTCCTAGATTTGTTTGTGGAGTGGAAGAAGAGATTAGAACTGCAGACTGGGAGAAAGATCAAGAGTTGCGATCCGACAACGATGGTGAGTATACTTCTAATCCCTTTCAGCAGCTATGTCGAGACGAGGGCATAGAGAGGCACTTCATAGTTAGTCATATACCGCAGCAAAATGGGGTGGCAGAGAGGCTGAATCGGTCTTTACTGGAGAAGGTCCAATGCTTATTATCGCAAAGTGGTTTGGAGAAGATCTTTTGGGCTGATGCACTATCATATGTGAGCCACCTCATTAACAGGCTGCCTTCATCTGCGATTGAGGGGAAGACCCCTATAGAGGTGTGGTCGGGAGAGCCAGCACACGACTATGACCAGCTCAAGGTATTTGGGTGTCCTGTATTTTATCATGTGAGAACAGATAAATTGGAACCTCGAGCTAGGAAGGCCATATTTGTAGGATTCAAACGTGGTGTCAAGGGATACAAGCTACGGGATCCAGTTGATAGGAAGATTGTGCTGAGTAGGGATGTCACGTTTGATGAGACTTCTATCTTGAAGCTTCTCAGCTCTCATCAGGTGGAGAACGACCCGACGGAGGAGATATCGCAGGTGGTGGAGATCGATGCAGCTTCACATTGTTCAGATGGTACAGTATCCATTAGAGTGCTGACTGAGGTGACGCCAGGCAGACACGACGACAACGATGAGGATACGGGTACATATGTGCAGGATCAGGGACCGACGGCTCAGGTTCAGGATTCGATTGCGGTTCGGAGACAGAGGAGAGACATACAGACATCAGCACGATATACCGACACAGTAGTTGCGTATGCACTTCCAGTGGAGAGTATCGATGAGTTGGTGCCTACTACATTCAGAGAGGCCGAGCAGAGTTCGGAGGCTGATTCGTGGAAGGTAGCTAGGCAGGAGGAGATGGAGTCTCTTCATAAGAACGATACATTCAAGCTTGTTCATCTTCCAAAGAGGCGGAAGGCGATTGGTTGCAAGTGGGTATACATGAAGAAGGAGGGTATTGAAGGCACTCTAGTGAGGTTCAAAGCTAGGTTGGTTGTGAATGGCTATGCACAGGAGGAAGGTATTGACTACAATGAGGTTTTCTCTCCTGTGGTGAAGCACTCTTCAATTCGGATTTTGCTAGCTTTGGTGACACAGTATAGATTGGAGTTAGATCAGTTGGACGTGAAGACGATATTTCTTCATGGCGATCTTGATGAAGAAATTTATATGACTCGGCCATTGAGATTACGAATTGTAGGGAAGGATAAATTAGTTTGCAAGTTGAAGAAATCGTTAAATGGTTTGAAATAGTCTCCTCGACAGTGGTATAGGTGATTTGATAGTTTCATGATCGGTCAATCGTACATTCGGAGCCAGTTTGATCATTACGTGTACTATCGTAAGTTGAAAGGAGGTGCGTACATTTATTTGTTACTTTATGTCGATGATATGTTGGTTGCCTCTATTTCTAGATCCGCTATAGATGAGTTGAAGGCACAACTTTCAAAGGAGTTTGAGATGAAGGATTTGAGTGAGGCTAAGCGTATTTTTAGGAATGGAGATCGGCAGAGACAAAGCAAATGGTAGAATTTGTTTGACTCAGGTGGCTTATCTAAAGAAGGTTCTACAGCGGTTTAACGTTAGCATGGAAACGAAGCCTGTTAGTATACCTTTGGAAGCCCATTTGAAGCTTTCAGCTGATCTTTCACCAAAGACAGTTAAAGATATATGGTTGATATCGAAGACTCCATATGCGAGCGCAGTTGGAAGCTTGATGTACGCAATGGTATGTACGAGGTCGGATTTGTCACAGGTGGTGAACATGGTCTCGAGATATATGCATGATCCAGGAGTGGGTCATTGGGACGTCGTGAGATGGATTTTGAGGTACATTTGAGGTATGCTCAGTGTTGGTTTGGTTTATGAGCGAGACACTAAAGGTGGACAGTTGTGTATTGGCTATGTTGATTCGGATTATGTCGGGAATTTAAATAAGCATCGGTCTACGACGGAATATGTGTTCACTTTGACCCATGCGTCGGTGTGTTGGAGATGCACCTTATAGTCTACAGCGGCTTTGTCTACAACAGAGGCAGAGTATATGGCAATTACGGAGGTTGTTAAGGAGGCGATTTGGCTTCGATGACTTTTGGAGGAACTTGGTATATCACAGAAGTCCATCACTATTCATTATGATAGCATGAGTGCTATCTATTTGGCGAAGAATCAAGTTTTTTATTTGAGGACGAAGCACATTGACATTCGTTATCACTTCGTTCGGGATGTTCTTGAAGATGGAGATGTGGAGATAGTGAAGGTCCACACGAAGGATAATCCAACAGATATGCTCACAAAGGTGGTTCCGAACAATAAGTTTGATCATTGTCGAAACTTGTTGCACATTCATAATTGTTGAGGCCGTTAGCGGCCATTTGGCAGAACTACGATTAGCTTGATCCCTGTCAGAGGGTACGTAGGCAGTCATTGTATAATGGTGCAGCTGTTTTGGGCCTGGTTTGACGCTCGTGGTGTTTTTCTGGTGTTCGTCTAAAATTTGATGTTTATCAAATGATGGAGGAGGTGGAGAATTGAAGAACGCACCTGGCGGGAGAGCAGGCGCAGGCGAGGTCAAACTCGCCTGTAGGCAAAGGCGTGGAGGCAAGATCGAACTCGCCTATAGGTGAGCAGGTGCAAGCGAGGTCGAATTCATCTGTAGGCGAGGGAGTCTCCTGTCATGTGCGCGGGGCTCGAGGTGATCGCGAGGCTCTCCTGATTCGGCGTCGAGTGGACGCCAGCTGGATCGAAGGTCGCCTGCAATAGTGGACGCCTGAGGCTCGCCCTAGGGTTTCCCTATAAAAGGGAAACCCTCGTTCTCGAGCCACGGGTGGAGCGGACAGAGAGCTGGGAGCGGAACTTTCAGCGGCGACTCGAATTTGTCCCTGTTCTCATTCTTGAGGATAAGGGGGTTGGTGACATTAAATAGGGATTTGAGTTAATAGAGAGAGAGAGAGAGTGTTTGAGCATTGATTTTAGATTAAAATCAATTGTTATTTGTTTGAGATATCTCAAGTTAAAATCCTCTCTTGTTTGTAATTTCTTGTTAATAATAAGAAATTATTGTGCCGCTCCCGTGGACGTAGGCAAATTGCCGAACCACGTAAAATATCTGTGTTTGTGGTCGGCTTGTCATGTTTGTTGGATTGTATCCGAGTTGTGTTTGTTAATCTTCTCCCGTGTTTACGGACTCGCTCAGTGTGCAAGCACGCTTCCGCAAAAAGCGCGCAACAATGCCTGGTAACTGCTGAGGTTTCTGCATGCCTGAATATTTGAGGTGAGATTATTTTGAGCTCAATGGAGTCTGAATTTTACTACCGAGCTTGTTTTCTTTATTTTGAAGTAATAGCATCCCGGGGGTCTGTTGGTAAAAGCGCAATAATAAGGGCTTCTATTGGACACCCCATAGATATATGAGGTTTTTTTTTCATATCCAAAAATTAGGGGGGCATTCGGTTCGAATACGGCTAAGATATGATACTGACCATATCCATATCCGCTTATCCACCTCGGATACGGATACATCTCGGTAAGGAAAATTCATATCCATATTCGTTGAAATCGAATATAAATACGGATATATATGCAGATATATAAGCGGATATGCATGCCGATATAAAATGGATATGAGAACGTTAGATAGCACTGAAAAATATAGTTCATGTGATACAAAAGAGGTCATTAATATGTTCATTATACATGGAAAGCTAAGATTAGACATCTTCATGATCAAAATTAACCTCAAATCCACTCAAATCCATAATTTAAGGATGAAAACTATTATAGCGATATGACTAATACGTTTGCGGATATTTCAGATACGGATCTGGATAGTTCACTATAAAACAATTTTTGTAACCATATCCTAACGGTTATAGATTTGATTAACCATATCCGTATCTTTAACAGATACGGTTGCGGATATTTTCTCGGATACGGAAATGGTTTAGCACCCGCTCCCCCAAGCTGGTCGATTCGTCTTTGGGCTGACGATAACGTTACCTAGCTTAACTGTTTTGACAGGCCAGTGGATCTTATTGTTATCCCTAAACTGCATGTCTCATTTTGGGCCACTACCCGTCTCCGTCTGTTCAATGAAAGTCTACCGAACTCTCTCGTTTTGGGCCAATTGGGACGTCCGTTATAGATTGAATTACCATAGAGCCCAGTGGGTGTTTGTGACTTACCTATTGCTAGGCAACTTCCTTCAAATATAAATCCTATCAGAACGTTATGTTTATGATTTAGGGACAGCACGCTATTATACGGAGGGAGGTCGATTAGCTCTACGCAACGAATATTTGTGTGACGTGGAAAATAATCCTTGGGGGAGGGTGGGCGGGCGTGTTTAAGTTTACCTATTGAACATCATCCCATCTTTATCCATGTTCCTCTAAAATTTCTTCCAGAATAAAATTTATACTCATATCAGGGGTAGGAGAAAACAGAGTATAAAGTTGAGGCTTGGTTTTTTTTAAGTATGGGGAATTACAAAAACTCCAAAAAGTTCTAAAATTTACAGCAAGCATCTAGAAACCTGAACATTGACAAAGCCCCTTGTAAAGTAAAAAAAAAAAATCGTAAACAACATCCGAACAATTACAAAATTATAAAAAAAACACCCTCAATATTGTAAAACTCAGAAACAAACCATTCTGAAAATTTCAAAACTTCAAAAAACACTAAAAATTTCAAAACATAGAAATAGCCCCCGACAAGGCATAAAATTTGCAAAAACACCTTGAAAGTTTTAAAAATTGCTGAAAACTCTTAAAATTTTGAAATTTACAAAAAAAAAAACACTGAAAAAAAATCAAAACATACAAGCAATATATTGAAATTCTAGGATCTACAAACAACCTTCTAAAAAATTAGAATTTTAAGAAAACACCTTAACAGATTTGTAAATTGCAAGACAACCCTCAGAGTTCAAATTTTACATAAAAACACCCTAAGAATTTCAATCCTACAAACGGTGCACTAAAAATATAGGAGCTACAAACAAATCCCTTAAAATTTGGAAGGAGTAAAAAAATACCCTCAATTTTTTTTAAAATTGCAAAAATCACCTTCATAGTTCGAAATCTATAAAAACACCTTCGAAAATTCAAATCTATAAATAGTATACTGATAATATAGGTGTTTTTCATAATTTTAAAAACTTTTATGGTGTTTCCTGCAAATTTCAAAACTTTCAGGGGATTTTTGTAATCCTATATTGTCAATGTACCTTTTTGTAGGTTTGAAATTTTTAGGTTGGTTTTTAGAATTTTTGAATTTTTCAACTTCTAGTATGTTTTCTGCAGCATATTTTGAATTGTGAGGCTTCTTATATTGTGACATTTTTGAGGACGCTGTTCATAAGTTTGATAATTTGAGGAGCTTTTTGTACTTTACTCGTTTTGAGTTGGGAGCGGTATAGATCCTTTTGTGTTAAATTTTAACTCTTATACATGTTATACCAAATACAGGAACATTTCCTCCACTAACCGTTCTAAGGTAATAATTACCATGTTAAAATTTTTCCCCGATTGCTTTAACCTCATACCAAACTAGGCTTGTGGGCTCTAACAATACCAAGGCATTAATCAACTGAGAGAAAAGAACTTAGAAGAGACCAAAATGTAATATATATACTTTACTACAAGTAATTCGTCCTCAACGAAAATCTTTCGTTGGCATTATTCCTCTTCATCCAATTATCCTAACTAGTATTTAGACCCGTGCCCGGGCAAAACATGGTTTCTAAAAGATTTTCTGTAAATATTGAACATGTTACCAAAATAAAGTATTATGCTTTAGATATAAAGTATAGTGGTGGAAGTGAACCCAACAATTAATAAACAGTTCGGTTAATATTCGTCTAGATATTCGATCAAGTTTGATTTGATAGTTCATTTAGTACTAAACAAATAATTTTTAATGTTTGACTTATAAATGAATAGAATTTAACCAAAGACATGTTCAATTTAGTAGTTCATTAACTACTCGATTCGATAACTTATTAATAGAATTTAACCAAAGATATGTTGGATAGTTCATTAACTATTCGATTCGGTAGTCCTATTAATTGAACTTATTGCAAATATTACATATATAAATTTTTATTTACAAATATCACCCATATAAATAGGTAAGATTGATTTACCGCAGAGACACACATTATGTACAAACGAGGAATTTCTCCTATTTAATTTCCTCCGGTATCCTCCCCGGTCGTTATCCTGTTATGACTGAAATCCACCGATTCGAGAAACCCCGTAGGAAACACTACATCCGATATGTCGTATGCCACCTTATTTTTCCCGAACACAAACGAAGCATCCCCGGTCAGTTTATTCCCGGACAGGTTGACAATATTGTAGATATCTCTATCGCCAATGCTTCGAGCTAGGGATGTCACCGGTGAGATTGTTATCATTGAGATGGAGACAAAAGAAGGAGGGAGCTATTTGCTCCCCTCATGAGTGAGGCCGGAATGGGGCCTGATATCTGATTCTTACTGAAATCGATAAACGTAAAATTTGATCCAAGACAGCCAGGGATGTGTCCCGTGAGGCGGTCGGAGGAGAGGTTGATACCGTAAAGACTGGGCATATGACATAAAAAGGGTGGGATATTCCTCGTTAGATAATTACTTGAAAATTCGATGTAACTGAGGTGGGGTAATTAATTTAGAGAGGAAGAGAGGGACGGGGCCGATAATATTGTGATCATTGCGTATTCGAATATCTTCGAGCGCCGAAAGATATATTGGCGATGAGTTCGGGGATTTGAACGGGAGCACAGACTGTGGAGTCAAAAATGTCAACGGATCTTATTCTGCTGTTACCGTTGCAGCCTACATTGAAAGTGTTTCTTGATGTTGAGAAGGGTTAGGACATCCTTTTTGTGGCTAATGAACATGATCAGGGTTATGTGTTTTCTTGTGTAGAGGTTTGGATATTTGAAGCCGCGGAGGGCTTTTTTAGATAGACGGGGGATCATTCGGAGAGGGGACGTTGTGGTAGGTAAGAGTATTTACGTAGTATTTTCTCGTGATCCTTATGTGGTGGATCGATGTAACAATCAACGACGGCAATAGTCAAAGAGACATTGAGTGTTGGGAAATTGAAAATGCATGAATCCATTCTTTTAAAAGTGGATAAATTTCACAGATCTATCATAAACTATATATTGAGGGTTTTGTGGGCAATCAACATATAAACTGTTGTGTAATTCAAATACACAAAGGCAAAAAATGTTTAGTCCCACATTGAAAAAGAGGTGGGGTGTTTGCTATTTCCCAACGTTTTTCAACCTTTGGTGTTCCCAACGTTTTTCAACCTTTGGTTGTACACTTTTAATTTTCATCTATAAATCGAGACTTGTTCTCCTCAGTTGGGACACTAAAAACCTTTTGTGCTTTATCTCCCTTCCTGTCAGAAAGAGATATTTGTTGTTCTTTGTAGAACAGGTTATTAGAGTGCACCTTAACCTGTTGTCTGTCGTTGAATCCTATGAGAAAAAACGCCACTGCAGCCTTTTGTACCAAAGAGAGGTGAAATCTTTTCTTAAGGACAGTGATTACACACCTCGGTAGTTCACACACTCTGTGATTTGTTCCGGCCATAAGCAATTTACACCAACAGTTCGCACACCCTGTGATTTGTTCCGGCCATAAGCAATTTAAACCATCAATCATAAGAAAAGATTTGTCCAACAGCTGGATCAGAAGATGGTGTCACCAACCCCGATGCTACAACCACAAACATCAATGGAGTCTCGACCGTCGTTCCACAAAAGAATTTTCTTATCTGGGCGACTTCTCCCAAATACGTCGAAGATCGAACAGTTCCAGAGAGATCATTTCAAGTGATGGAAGGAAAGGGTTTTTGTTGCCCTTGATGTTCTCAACTTTACTGAATATCTCACCGGAAATGAACCTCTACCAGGTTCGGTAGATTATGAAGCAAAGCTAGGGTCTTGGCAGAAAGGTAACAATGTATGTCGTCATACCATCCTATCTACCTTATCAAATGAGTTCTTCAATATTTATTGCTCCTATAAGAATGCACATGAAATATGGGAAAAAATGACAAACAAGTATATTATCGAAGATGTTGGTGTAGGCGTCAAAAATTTCCTATAGCTTTCGAACACAACTCGAGACAAAGAGAAGACGAAGAACGTCATCATCTAAATCAAATGAGATCATCGCCAAAAGAAGCAAAGAAGAACTCAAAACAACGCGACGAAGGGCTCAAGACTGTCTCACAATTAGCGAGACAGTATTTATTATCTCGCATCCGATACAGTAATTGTTGTCTCGGATTCCGAGATAGTAAAGGTTGTCTCGCCCATTATGAGACAACTCCTAGGTTATTCTGACGATTTTATAACTTTTGGAGGGGTCCACATGGTTCCGTAACTGTTTGGAAACATCCATAAACGCGGAGAGGCCATTACAAACTAATAATCCTCCCACAAGCCCTGAAAATTGCGACATTTAACAGAGCAGGCGACAGTTACAAAACTGTCTGGAACAACTCCTTCATCCGAGACCGTAAACACTGTCTCGAAAATAGGACTTATCGGTTACGAGTTGTTTCAACTTCTTATCTTTAGTTACGGCTTCCAAGGGTTATAAATACCCCTTTAGCACCCTTGTGCATGGGGTACTGAGAAGGAAGCAGATCCAAGAGCAGAGACTTGATATTTTGGCGAACTTTGAGCATGAGCAAGAGAGTCCTTCACCATTTTCAAGCAATCGCAAGATCCTTTGGTGTTTCCTCAATATCAAACCTTGATTTGATATTGAGAAGAGTATTTATCTTACTTTGCTAATATATCTACTTTTGTTCTTGTTTCCAAGTCGAAACATCAACATCAAGCCTTCTTCACGATCAACTTGGATCGTTGAATTGCTGGTCCACGGATCAAAGCGTCCCCAGCATAGGCAAAGATCTCACACAAGCAAAGGCTAATAAATAGTTTCTACGTGTGTTTATACGGAATATCCCAATTCTTGTTTTCTTTATAGAGAGAAGTTTTACAAGTGTAAGGCTCACTATTTTGTTTCCATTGTAACGATAAATGATTGTAATGAAAGCTGTAATGAAACGTATTCCCGACGCAAACATGCTGGCGACCACAGTGGGAGACAACGATCGCGCTGTCGAGACCGGAGTGTCATAACCGATCAAGATTCTGGTTGATTCTATGGTCGGGTATGAGTTCGACCAAGTCAAGTTTGAGGACTATCTCTCCTCATCCTCATCAAGGTCTTCCTCGACCTACAAGTGCAGGAAGATTTCATCTTTAAAGAAGGTTTTCTGGTCTTCAATTCCGATGAAGGCTTCAGGTGACAACCCTCGCCCAGCTGTTGTCGAGACTTCCCCTCATAACGCTACCCTGACTACCAACAAGGTCGGACGCTCTGCTCGCGACAACTCATCCCCAGTTAAGGAGTTGTTGAATCAAAGTTTGCCTGCTCCGACGAAGAGGGCTCATCAAAGGCAATGCCAACATCTTGCTCGTCAGCTTGCAAAGGCCTTGGAATCGGTGGATGGAGTTTGCTATTTAACGGACTTGGAGTCTAGGAAGCACCAAGAAACTAGACCAATCCAACAACAAATCACTAAAAAATCCTCCAAGCCATCGATCGAAGAGTGAGTTCTCATCAAGAAGACTCGTTCGATACGGAAGGAGCGCATCCAAAAGCATCACGTACGTGTCGCACACGCTTGTGCTCTTGTGCGAAAGGCACAAGAATTGAGGAAGAAATGAGTGGCCAAAGAAATGTCAAAATTTTGCCGAGTCTGGGTTCCGAAGTCTAGAATTACACGAAATCAAGACTCGAAAGCAGCGGAGTTTGAACTCTTGGTTAAGACAGAGGAAACCGTCTCGTCGGTCGAGACAGCTCCTGCTGTCTTGCCCAAAGACAAGCCTCTGTGGCCTCTTCTTCATCTCCATCGGTGTCCGTTCTAGGTCCATCTCTTGCACCCACCTCTGCCACACCATCGGTGAAGCCTTGAGTCAGTCCTTACTTATCTAAGTTCAAGATTACGATGGCAGATCACATTAGTCCTTTGCACGAAGATCGAGGTAAAGCTCCAAAGAGAGAGCACTTGGGTTCGGTGATCAAAACCCGAGTAGTTCCACGGATTGGGGGTCATACGCATCTTCCCATCAAGCCAAATGCTGCTCAAAGGTGTTATGTCTCCTCTAAATAAACTGGGACACCTCAATGCACTTGCTCGTGCAACATGCACAAAAGTGGCAATGAGGCCTCCCCTTCTGGGAGAATTCCTGTCACCGCCCGCCTGTGGGTCTGTATTGAAGCCTAGGAGCCCGTTAAGACTCCACGCTCGCAAGGGAGTGGTTCTAAATGTGTGACTCCTGACATCAACAAGATCTCATGCTCGAATCAACGTTTCCAAAACAAGACGTGTCCATCAAAAGACCACGTTACACTTGGGAAATCACACCAACAAGCGATAGGATGCTTCAGTCGTCATGCCGATGAGTTGTACTATCAAACTAGAGGTGTCAGTAAATCTAGAAAGAGGACTATTTGAGAGAAGAGCTCTCATTGTTTATGTGAGAGGCTCATTAGGGTAGTACTTTCAGAATGTAGCTGCTCTAAGCAAGAAGCCATCCCACAGAAAATCTCAATGTTCCAGAGACTTTCCACCGAAGCGTCAAAGTCCAAGCCAAGACGTTTCCGCAAGAGAAAGATCGCCAAGCAGAATGATGTACTCCCAGAAGTCACCATCAATATGGCAGATAATGGAAAACGGTATTCAACTAATTCTGAGCTTGACTTTTCCCCGGAAGGAAGAATTGATCAAAGGATTTCTCAGAGAATGTATCGGCTTCAGCTAAGATCCTCTACACGCAGAGATTACAGAAGGATGCACAAAGGTCTGTCTTCGGATTATGAGCTTTCAGACACTTGTTCTGTAATTGCTTCAGATGATACAATGTCCAGCATAGGGTAAGCCAGAGAAGTATTCACGATCACTCTTGGCCAATTAGCTCAAATATTTCAAGAATCTCTAGCCAAGCAAAGAGAAGAAATTAGAGCTGAAATGAGGATGGAGATGGAATTAACCATGCAGCAGATGAGGGAATTGCAGGCTTAACAACATCAACCTGAACCAAGTCAACGGGCTGAATCCAGTCATCATAATGCCACGCCGATTCAAGCTAATGTTGAAAACAGTGACACATATGTATATGAACATATTTTTGCTGACCCTCCTCCCAACAATAATAACGCTGGGTGTGGTCCAACTAATTCTTCTCAACAACGCCCTAAGAAGGATACAAGTGAGGATAAGAAAAATGATGAAAGAGTTGGAGAGTAAAGTCAACACCTTAATATCCTCTCAAGAGGTGAAGAAAAACGGTATTTTGTATCCGTACCCGAGGGAATGAGAGTCAATTCCGTACCCCGCAAAGTTCAATCTAATTAACTTTATATCATTTGATGGTAGAGGCTTACCTACTCAACACTTAATCTACTTCAAGTCTTACTTGGGCATGATCTATGAACACGAACCCTTGATGGTCCGGTCATTTGTAGGTACCCTTCGCGGGGTTGCCTTTGATTGGTATCGACGTCTCAAGCCAGGGAGCATTAATAGCTGGGATGATATAGAAAGCTTATTCCTCAGCAATTTCTTCGACGACGACACTGAAGTGTCAATCGGAACTCTTCTGGACGAGAAGCAGAATGATGAAGAGTCAATCGATAACTTCGTCAAACATTTCTGAAACAAAACGATGAACTGTCGAGATCCGGTTACAAAGGAATTCTTCCTGCAGACTTACCACAACAATCTCTCCCTCAATGTCCTAGAAGCCATGGGAGTGGTTCCATCCAAAACCTGGAAGGAATTAAAGGTGCACGGAGAACAAGTCGAGCGTTTCCTCAAAAGGAAGAAGGTTGAGAGAGGCCAACCGACGGAGAATTCTCTAAAACAAAATTTCAATCCTCATGGTAGTGGGAAGGCACCAGTGAATGTTGTTGATGCTCATCAGACCTCACAACGGCAGCCNGCCCCCCCACCCCCAGCCACAACAGCAATCACCATAGCAGTCATCATTCCAACTGCAGTCTCAACCGCAACAACAATCTCAAAGGCAACAAAGGACCCCGGATCCAAAATTCTCAAAGGAATACTCCTTCAAAGAAGATGAAGTTCCAGCCATCTTCAAATACCTTTTTGACAATAACAAGATCAAGTTGCCAACAATCATAGATCGAGAGGAAGCTAAGAAGGCTTCAGACCCGAAGTATTGTGCATATCATAGGAGGATCCATTATCCCATCAAGGCTTGTTTTGTCGTTAAAGACAAAATCCAAGCCTTGATTGATGTCGGCGTTATAACTGCGAAGCAACCAAAAGAAAAGAAGGTGAGTGCAAACGCAATGTCTATCAGCTTGGATCTGTACCTTTATCGTGGTTCCAGCCAGAACCTGTATGAAAAAAAGTTTTTTTTAAGATCTGAAAGAGAGGGAGAATGTGTATTTAATGATGGATGAAATCGATAAAATGTCAAGTCTCTCATATTTTTACATAGCTCCCAGTTTACCCCTACAAAATAAGAAATTTTCTCTTTATCATGTGCCCTAATCTAATAGAAAAAAAGGCTAATTTAGGAGTTACTTTGTCGGAGCTCATTCAGACTCTTGACCATGGTCCTACATTTATTGGTAGCCTCCTTTTTGGCTATTTAGTCTTTGTTGCTCTTCCATGATGTGTAAGGGAGTAGTAGTCTTGTTTCCTTTTGTTTTCTCTT
>NC_033800.1:80410629-80449536 GCF_001876935.1 Asparagus officinalis
TACCTTTAAAAAACAGGAAAGAAAAGAAAATTTCCATGATTCCTTTTACATTTGCTTATTCACACTAATCTAATAGAATGAGAAAGCAATTCAAACTCAATCTTTCACATCTAAATCACGGCTACATTCTCTCCCAAAGCAATTCAACAGTTTTTAAAATATAGAAACTTAATTTTGAACAGTAAGTATGTAAAAGGTTAGTAATAATAAAATAATATCAAACACTCCAACCTTGTGGGCTATCTTGTTGCAGAAGAGTCAAGATTGGCTAATCCATTAATTATGTCTCACTTAGTAAGCTATCAGATTATCCAATGCAATTATGGTCGGTGCGCACAAATCTCCTATGGCTTTAGGATTCATAATTTATTTTGATAAATCTTCGATGAGAAGTGAATGTTGGATTAAATCTAATTATGGGCATATATGTTACATTATTGTATAATACTATCCTTGAGGTTAACCCGCATAAAGTGATCAAAAAATTTGGGTTAATGGATATTTAAATAAATCATGGGCTAATTGTGCAGATATCGGACTGCAATTCTAATTTTATGAAGGGCTAAATTAGAAAACTGTAAATCTATATAAAGGGGTAATGGTCTCTAATCTAAAGGTTACGTTCTCTATTCTCTAATCTCCATCTAAAGAGATATTAAAGAGAAACCTTTCAGATTAGAATATCAACCCTATTCAGATCCGTGCTAAAATCAATATGGATTCAGGTATTGCTTCCGCTCATTGTTGTGTTTATTCTCTTTGAATCATGGTTTTATGGATTAGATCTCAGATGTTAGATCTAACAAGCGGTATCAAAGTCACCGTGATTAATCTTAGGGATCTAAAATGAAGATTAGGTTTTTTTATCTTAGTTCAGTTTTATTAAGATCTGTGCACGTTTGGATCTTGTGCAAACATGAACTATTGCTTCCAAAAATTTTTTTTTAAACAACTTTATTGTTTTTTGATTTGTTGTTCGAATGGATTAAGCAAAGTTCATCTTTTGGCTTGATTTTTCTTTCGGTTATTTGGATCTAAATTATATTCAAAATCGAAAGCAAGAGATCAATTTATGAAGTCAGTCGTTGATCGCCACGCTCTTCGCCAGCAATGTTCTGTTGGCTTCCTCGCTGTTAATTGGAGACAGCGACGGTGACGACGGTTCAAAATGAAACCCTAAAGGGGTGTTCGTGCAGGAAATCGTGCGTGAAAACGTGCGGAAAATTAGGGCAAATAGAGGAGGTTACCTCAATTTAAGGTGAGCCTCATGCTCGATCCAAATGAACCCCGCGTTCGTTCTCAAGTTGAACCCCGTGTTCATTCTCAGGCGAGCCTCGTGCTCAGTTCAAACGAATCCTGCGTTCGTTCTTAAACGAACCTTGCATTCGTTCTCAAATGAACATCGCGTTCTTCTCTGACGCCCTTTTTTTTCCCGTCGGGTGAAAGAAGAGGGATGCTGCTTTTTTGTGAGTTAGGGCACAAGCCTATACACTTAAGTTTAATTCCTAAGTTGTGGGCTCCTTTTCTCTTAATTTTGTGAGTTAGGGCACAAGCCTATACACTTAAGTTTAATTCCTAAGTTGTGGGCTCCTTTTCTCTTAATTGGTTCAGTCCAAGCCCACTTGAGTTTAATCCTTAAGCTACAGGCTATGTGGGCTCCTTTTCTCTTAATTGGTTCAGTCCAAGCCCACTTGAGTTTAATCCTTAAGCTACAGGCTATTGTGTGAGCATGGACGTGAATTTCTCAATGGGCTTACAATTAATTCAAGCATGTCTTAATTAAATTCATCAATTAAAACTTTATTTGTGAGCCTTAATAAGTTATGGGCCCATTCTTTTTTTTGATAAAAAAATAAGGGATATACCATGTTCAATTAAAAATAAAAGAATGTGATACAAAGGTTTTGGATACGAAGTGTATCCTGATGTTAGATAACAATAGAGTTAGTTCCTTATGACTAGGGATGTATGACCTTCTTCTTCTAAGGATCCATGAAGGTGAAGAGAGCGCATTACCGTCATTCACCGTTGACATAGACACAAGAAAGAACCAAAGCCAGCCATACATATAGTTACAAGGAACTAAAATACTGATGTCTAACATGAAACATAAAGTTTAAAAGTTATCAAAATAATATTTACAAGTAGAACGCTCCAAAAAAGCTTTCTAGGCAAACTGTCAGATACATCATCATGCACTGCTCCTGGAAAGAGGATTGGTTTCCAGCATTGCCGAGACTTGTTGAGCTTTTGTTCCAGATTTTGAACCTGACCAGTCATATAAACAAGAGATTGCAGTGTTAATGATAGAATGATGACTAAAGTTTTCATGCACAAAGAGATATTTATTCCTTGCAATCCAAATACTCCAGCATACTGAAGAGAAGATAGAACGTCATATATATCCTTTGGTACTTTGTAATGTCTCCAAGATATGAATAAGTTCATCAAGAGTAGAAGGCCATGGGAATGAAAAAAGAAGTTTCTGAAATGATCCCAGACTTGCTTCGATAATGAGCAAGAGAAAAAGAGATGGTCTCTAGTTTCCAATTGAAGTGAACAAAAAGGGAACATAGAGTCATTTTGCCAGGTTTTTTTCAGGAGATTCTCCTTGGTGTTTTAGTCTATTAAGACATAATAACCATGTAAAAAATTGTACCTTACTAGGCAGGATTTGATTCCAAGTGAGATAATAAGTTGAAGAGCTGATTCCTCTCAAAATAAGAAATTTTTAAAAAGAGTTAACTGAGAAGACTCCGTTTTTTGTAAGGGACCACTTTGGTTGATCAGGCTGGTTGAAAATATTGTATCTTCTTAACAAATGCATGAGCTCTATTTTGTCAATTTGAGAGGTAGGTGATAAACATCTTCTCAACATAGGTCACCATTGCCAAAGATTATTCTGATAGCTGCATTGACTTCTAACAGATGAATTAGAAGAATAGGAGTGATTATGAAGGGATGGATAAAGGCTGGCTAAAGAATTACTGCATGTTCATTTGTCCTCTCAAAATCAAATTTTATCCCCAGATCCAAGAGATCATATAATATGATGAAAGAATTCCTCTTTAACAGCCATAATATCATTCCAGAAAGCTAAATTTAAAGAATTTGATCGTAAGGACTGAAGAGCTTTACCTCTGCTTAAATATAATTGATGAAGAAAAGAACCTACAAAAGACTCTCTGTCTAGACATTTTCCATAGCCATGTAGATAAAAGGGTGTTATTAAAAGTGTTGATGTCCTTAACTCCTAGGCCTCCTTCTGTTTTGCATAAACAAACCCTTTTCCAACTAACTAGTGTAATGAACGTAAATTTCTAATACGGGTTTAAATAATTTTTTGGTATTTAAATATTAAATATTATTTTTCTAAAGGAGTATTTGTATTTTCCCTAATTTCTCTAGAATTCTCTATGATTTAAAATACGATATTATATTATTTTAATAGTTTTGTTAATTATAAATTTAATTGTTTCGGTAAATTTTTTAATTAATAGTTAATTATTCATTATTATTATTGTTATTATTATTTTGACCATAAATTTTAATATCTATTTGAATAAATTTTCTGGTATTTTAATTTTTTTAATTTTTATTTTTATTTAAAGGGTATTTTTCCCTGTGTTTTTCCTCTCACCGGTATTTCACTCTGTTTTTTTCTCTCTTCATCTCTCATCTCTCCCCTACCCCACCTCCCTAAAACCCTCCCCCATGTTTCCCGCACACCCTACCTCGTGATTCCCCCGCTCCTCAAAAGTCCACCTCTCTCACCCTCACTTACACGTCCTCTCTCTCTTTCTCCCCTCTATTAAATATCTCTCTCTCCCTCTCTCTCTCTCTCTCAATCAGCTTACTCTCTCACTCTCATTTCTCTCTCTCCATCTCTCTCTTCACCTCACGTCTCTCTCTCTCTCTCTCTCTCTCACCACTCCTCAAGCCACGAACCCAACCAGAACGACACCGCCCAAAGCTCCGATGCCAACCGCACTCCGCCCATCCACCTCCCCCTCTCAAGCTCCACGCGGCAGCCTCGTCGAACTCCCAACTTGCGCCATGCCTCGACCCGCTGCTCGGCCTCTTGCCTCGCCGCATGAACCCCAACGTACACTGAGCGCAGTCCGACCAACCCCCAACTCCCCTCTGACGCCGCGCCCTCCTTCAAACCCACGGCCTTCGAGGCTGCGACACCGCGAGGCTTAGCCCAGCCCGCGAGCTCCGACCTCCACAGCCCCCACTCGCTCCGGATGCCGCCGCCACCGAGCTCAGCTCAGCCATGAAGCCACTCGCACGCTGCTTCCCCGCGCTAGCCTGAGCCGCCGCCTCACGACCTCCAGTCTAGCCCGCCGGCTCCGCCACTACGCAGCCACCGCGTCGACCACGCGCCCGACGGCCGCCCCAAGTTCACAGTCCAGCTCGCCGCTGACGCGACCACAGACGCTCGCCCCCGCGACCTCTTCGCCGCCCGTCGACAGGTTGCCGCCTCCGAGCTCCGCCTCGGTCGCCGCCCTGCCAGTCCCCCAGTGGGCCGCCAACCTTGCCCGTCGACCTGCCCGGATTGGAGCCATGAACCAGTGAACTCACTGCAGAAAACTACAGTTCGGAGCCAACTTCGCTCGCGTTTTTCGACCAACTCCGACCTCTGTTCCCGTCGATTCCTTCGCCGGTGCGTAGCCCTTCATGTTGTCTATCATACGGTATATTTCTTTCACTTGGGCTCCCTATCTATACCTCGTTATACTCGTTTGAATATCACACGTTGCATTAACACTCCAATTGTAATTTTAGCCGTCGATTCTGCGAAACTCATCGTAACGCTGTACAATCACCCCGACGGGCCCCATTATAGTCCACGATATACCCCAAGGCAAGATCCCACTTGCTCATATCTAAATTTGGTATTTATTGTGAATTATCTGTAATTTTAGATCTGATATATTTATCTGCGTGGGATTGTTTGATGAATGATATTAGATAAATCATAATAATATGATAAATAGCATTTTTAGAATAATTATAATGAATTAAAAGAAATTATTTCGATAGCAGAATTATTTTTGGACATTTATATTAATTAAGAAGATTTTATTTGAGAATGAAATCATTTTAGGAAAATTATAATAATTTAAAAGGAATTATCGGGGAAAAGAATTATTTTAGAATAATCATAATAATTTTTAGAAATTATCTCGTGGAATAAATTATTTTAGAATGATAAATATTTTTAAAAAGAAATTATTTGGGAAAATAGAATATTTTGAATTAATGAGAATTTATCTTGTCTTTGAATTTATGAATTTTATTATTTAAAAGATTATTTTTAGAATTATTATAATGAGAAAAGAATTTATTTTAGAAAAAAAGAATTATTTTAAAGTAAATAAATTATTATTTCAGAAGATTATTTTAGAACAATTTTATGATTCAAATTCTTAATTTTGATTATCTGATATGCTATGATATTATGATTAGCTGCATTGATTGTTCCTTGTTGTGATTGAGAATCGTTATGAGTTTATGACTACAGTGACCTGTGTGACATGAATAAGACCTAGAGACTTGTGTGTTGTTGACTTAGCAAAACGAGAAGAGTTGGGATGGGGAAGTCCGTGTTCATGTGATTGGATAAGACTGTTGATGTATCTTTCAGGCTCGCCCCATGATCTTGTGTAGCATTGGGGTTGGTTTGTTGGGTCAAAGTGAAGCTTGTGTAGTCACTTTGGTCCGTGATCTTGACATTCACCCGAGTTTAGCTTGAGTTCGGACCAGGCTGAAATCGGATTGCGTGTAGCCCTCTGACCGATCTTGTGTAGCGGCGTATTGGGTGCATGTAGGGGATTTGTGAACAGTCAGTTATCCGTTGATATGAGCGTGGACTCTGTGTGAGATGCGAACCAGCGACCTGTTATAGGATGGCTAGTTATATGACCTCGTTTCTTGGCTAGGTATGATTTCTTGTGAGATACGGACCAGTTATATTTCTTTTCATACATAGATCGGGATTAATATTTAATTATCTACAATTTGAGACTATGGTATATACATGAGGGTTTCGTTGTTTGGATTATTTCGCTCGACGTACTACGTCTCTTATTGTAGATTTTTAAGTATTAATTTCATCTAGTGTATGACCCTGTACTTGGATGATTATTCTGACCGCTAGCTGCACGATCGACTTGTTACTTGGTTGATTTCCTTGGATTTATTCTGATTATTCTATTTTCTAATAGTAAATTATATTTAGATTATTAGTATTTCAGTTACATGTCTCCATTTTTTTATTACCATTATTGCATTGGTCGCACGGCCGTTTCTATTCTTCCTTTTGGGATCTTGTCGTGCGCCATGCACGCTGACGTACTCCTTTCCTCTTGGGATGTACGTCAGATTTAGAGGACGGACAGCTACAGTTCGGAGTAGTACAGGAGCTAGAGGATGCTCCGCAGGAAGGCTTTGCAGATGGAGCAGAAGAACAAGTCAAAGCTTAGTTACCTCTTTAGTTAGCTGATGATCCTAGTTTACTTTCCAATACCTTTATTTCTGTTGGTCGATGTACTATTTTTTTATATTCCCTAGTATTCAGATAGCTTTGTATAAGGGCATGTTTGGCCCGAATATTATGTCTGGATGATCATTTCAGTTGTGATATGTATCTTTTAGTTCTGACTTGTTTATTATATTCTCGTCACTGTGATCAGGGACCTGTGCCTTCGCTTTATATTTGTTTGACGCTTAGCGTATTAGATTGAGCAGAAGGGGTCTAGTACTTATTTCTACTCAACCTAATACGTCGCGGGCTTGTTCACGTTCCGATTCCCTAGTATTTTGGGAAGTGGGGCGTGACAACTAGGCACTTAAACCTTTTAGTTTAAGCTTTTCCTGTCCATAAGAAATTCTTCCTGATTTTTTCTATTTCTTTGATAAGCCATTTAGGTAATTTTGTAAAAAGACATAAAATAGAGAGAGATGGATGAAAGAACTGAATTCAAAAGCACCAATCTTCCACCAAAAGACAGATAATTCCTCTTCGATGAAGCAAGCCTTTTATGAAGATTATCTAGCACAGGTTACCAATCAGATTTTGATAAGTTCCCATATTTTAGAGGTAATCCCAGATATTTGATGGGAAGTGAATCCACTTTGCAATTGAGAGCAGATGATAAAAGAACTCCTCTTTGAGTGTTTTTACTAAAATGAATCAGAGAGGATTTAGAATAATTGATCCCTAATCCTGAAAGGTCTTCAAAGATATATAGAATAGTTTTTAGAACAGATATGTCATTGAATGAGCTCTTAATAAAAAGAAGTGTATCATCCGCAAATTGTAGACTCCTTATATGATTTAAAGGTTCCTTAATACCAAGAGTAGATAAGGTACCATCCTCCACATTATTCATAAGCATCCTACTGAGGACGTCAACTGAGATATTAAAAAGAGATAAGGTACCATCCTCCACATTATTCATAAGCATCCTACTGAGGACGTCAACTGAGATATTAAAAAGTATAGGTGATAAATGATCACCTTGCTTGAGACGCCTCTTACAGTTAAAAAATTTGGTGGGAGATCCATTAACTAGAACAGCACAGCTTGATGAGGAAATGACATGATAAATCCATGAACACCATTTGGGTCCAAAGCCTCTTTCTTTAAGAAGATCAATGAGGAAAGACCAATCAACAAAGTCAAAGGTTTTAGCAAAATCAATTTTCAACATAGATACTTCTTTCTTCCTCTTAGAACAGAAGTGTATAATTTCATTAGCCATAAGAATAGAATCTAATGTTGATTTCCCTGATTGGAAGGCAGATTGTGTTGGAGAAACTAAAGAATCCATGAAAGGGGATAGCCTTGAAGCAATAATTTTAGTGAAGATTTTAAATAAACAATTGATTAAACTGATTAGCTTGTTATCCTTAATCAAGGAACTATCCTTAAGCTTAGGAATGAGAGTTATATAAACCCTATTTACTCTGTGAAGAGAGGATGGATCCTGGTGAAAAGAATTCATAATATTGATAAGATCATATTTTATCATATTCCAAAAATTTTGATAAAAGAGAATTGAAATCAGGACCTAGAGCTTCGTTAGGATTCATACTGAAAACTGCTGCTTGAATTTGTGGTTCTGAAAATGGTGCTTCCAAGGCTGAGAGTTGTACCTCTTGTTCAGGATATAAGGATGACCAATCGATTGATAAATTTCTATGACTAGCTTGACCAAAGAGATTATGATAATAATCAAAAAAAGCTTGACTGATCTCATGATATCCAGTAAGATCCTGACCTTGATATATAATATTAGTGATGTAATTAGACTTTCTGTGAAAAGAAGCTGTTTTGTGGAAAAAAGAAGTGTTAGCATCACCTTCTTTTAACCATTGAATCCTAGACCCTAATGCCAATAAGATTATTCCTCCTTAAGAAGTGATGTATAAGATGATTGTAATTTTTTCCTATCATTGAATTTAGTGATAGACAAGGGCCTAGTTTCTTCAAGCAAATCAAAAGAATTGATTTTTGATAGCAGTTTAGATTTTCTGTGAGAAAGAGAACCAAGGACATTTTTCTTCCACCATTTAATTTTTCTTTTTAAGAGTTTTAGTTTCATAATGAAGATATCAATAGAAGAGCCCTGACATATGAAGAAATTCCATGATTGAGTAATAAAAGGAATAAAATCCTTGTTGTGAAACCAACTCTTTTCAAATCTGAATAATGATATAGTCTGATGAATACCTCCACTATCAAGAATAATAGGGAAATGAATATTGTAAGCATGAAGGAAATTTTCTTTTCCAATCAGAGCAAACTAAGAATCTATCCAATTTGGCCATGGATGGATTTAAACGTTTGTTTGACCAAGTGAAGGCTCTGCTACATAGCGGAAGGTCAATAAGAGATATTGATGAAACAAAATGTCTAAAAGAGTTAATATCTCGTGAGGAACCAGTACTTCCGTGTCTTTCATCTGAAGATAAAGTGGTGTTAAAATCTCCACAGAGAACCCATGGACCAGGAAGAAGTTTACAAATTCTACTAAGTTCCCACCAACATACTTCTCTATCTTCTCTATCAGTAGGTGCATAAACTGAGGAGAAAGTGAAATTCTAGTTTGTTGGTTTATGGCGAAAGAAGATAGAGACTGAAAAAATACCCACATGAGAATTAATGAGATCAAAATCATTAGACCAGCCAACCAACACACCCCCTCTAGAATCAATAGAATCAAGACAACACCAATTTGGAATCCCTATCAATTGCAATTTCCTATCTGATGGATTATTGAGCTTACTTTCCTGAATTCCAATAATATCAATGGCTGACGAAGAAATAAAATCTCTAACCAGACGCCTTTTGAAAGGATCATTAAGACCTCTAACATTCCAAGTTGAGAGCTTCATAAATAAACAGATTCCAAGCACTCCTACTACTACTTATAAAACTAACTATTTAGTCTGTAAATTTCTTTCAACCTCCTTCACTTTTAATTTATCAAAAGACTGGGCAGATAAAGAAACCCCGCAATTTGCAGCTATTTCTTCAAAGACTTCTTTATGTAGAGAATGTAAAGGCAAACCATCAGAAGAAGAAGATTGTTTAGATTTACCTTTCTTAGAGGACTTAGAAAATTTTTTTCCTGATGTGGCCCTTTTTAAGAAGCTCCTGTGTTTTTGATTCAACACTGCCCTTCACACATGAGCAGCCGATGATGAATTAGCCTTTTTGGAAAAACTAGGTGGAACTGAAGTGGAACTTTGTATAGCCGGAGTCTGATTAGAAGTTGGCAGGAAGGATGTAGACGATGAAATTGAATTTGAAGCTCCATCATTCCTACCAAAAAAAGTGTCCCAAGTAGATTTCTCAAAGTACATAATTTTCCCTTTCCAATTTTGTTTGACTAAATCAAAAGGAAGATTTTGAAGAGGCTCCGATTTAGAATCTAAATCAGCATTAACGTCCTTTACCTTAATTGGGGCCTGAGAATCAGCATATTGTCTTCCACCGCAATTGGAGCCTGAATCTCAGCCTTCTCGGCAGCTATGGTAGGTTTTTGAAAATTTTCCTTAGAATTTTCTGATTTGTTGTTAATGTCCTCAATTTCCGCCACATTTGAATTAAAAACAATGACCTGTTTGCCCTTATCAACATTCATTCTTGTTAGTTCATTCTGATCATAATCCAGCGTCAAACTATCTTTATTCTGTTCTGCTACTAGCATAGATATCTGATCAACCCATTTTGAATCCAAAACAATGTCCCCCTGAGCTTGCATAGCTGTCAGATGTGAACCAATTATTTCTGATCCCAATTGTCCAACTCTAATTAGGATTAACTCCAACGAAACTTCTCTTGTGAATAAGTCTATTTGAGATGTATATGAGCAGATAATTGATTTTGGAATGCAATTCACAGATTTAACTTTAACAAGGATGCAAACATCCTGTCCGTTAAGCTTGTCTGATATATTTTTGCATCCTCTGACTAATTCTCCAAAGGAACTAACAAGCTTCTCCAAAATGTCCATGAACCAGAAATGTAGTGGCAGATTTTTGATTTTAATCCATTGATAGGAAGCAGAATCTGTTATCTTCATGCCTATACTCTCATTCCATGGTGCGAACCACCCCTTGAATGCTTCGAAATTAAGATTTTTTTCATCCACGGTCTCTGATAGTTGAAAAATTGAAGGGAATTCCACCAAATATCTATTATAATAATAGGAATAACCTTACCACACCATCCTTTCCAATTGAATAACTAGGATAACTTTATCTTAATCAATTCCAGAGAAGGAGAACCTTCTATAATTGTGAGAATAGCAAAGGTAGCAAGAACCTTAGCATTATGGCAAAGCTTTTCAGAATCAGATAAATCAACTTTCTTCTCCGAATGTCTAAGATGAGCTCTACAGTTTTTAGCAATGTGACCTTCCTCATGGCAATTAAAACATATGAAAGCTCCCTTTGAAAAAAAATTTGATAGAATGGCGATCATCGCCACAATTAAAACAACGATGAGGTTGTTTTGGATCCATATAATCCATAGGAAAAGGATGACGGAGCAATCTACCATCCATTGTACTCCTTTTCTTCTTTTACGAAACTGTTTTCCAGCCTTGATCTGAATTCTCCTTCTGCTTAGAAAGCCCTAAACTTTTTTAAAAGATGAAAAAGAAGAGAAAGCAGGGGGTTCTTTTGCGGGGTGATTGTTATCGATGAGGTCAGCGAAACGACGTGGAAAAGGGTTAGGACGTGGCTGATGCTTAGGGATGGCTGCGGGAGCATTGGAAAGGTCAAAACCAGGTGCTTTAAAGGATTTAGAAATAACATACCCTTTTTGAACATCTTGAAAAACCTGTCGCCATTAGGAAGATGCATGAGTGCCTCTGTAGATAGGAGGACGTACCTAAGGAACATCAGTCTTGATGGCTCTCTCTCCTTCCTTGATTTGTGTGTACGCTCCTTTCGTCATGGCTCTCTCTCATTCCGCTAAGATGAATGTCCCCACTGATCCAATTTTATGGGCCCATTCTTGCATACTTAATTTAATTAATTAAGTCATGAGGCCCTAATTAAGTTTTTGGAAATTTAGTCAATTTGAATTAAAAATTATTTAATTTAAATTAAATTTGGTAGTTAATCAATTATTTAATTCAAATAATATGACACTAAGGAATTAAAGTTGTCTCTTTTTCCAAATGATTAATTAAAATAAGAAGTTGCCAAAGTAACCTCTCTTGTGTAGGTTATTCATGAGGGATGTTAGATGGTTATGTGTATGCTTTCGTGTAAATATTTAATCGGCCCAAATGAAGATTAATATTTATTTAGATTGCATACGCATCTGCGATGATAAACACATGACAGTTATAAAGTTTACATGTGGATAATGAATCGATCCAAAAATAGTTTCATTATTTGACAAAAGTTATTGTCAGTGTTTGATCATTGCAACAAGGTATCACTTACAAATTAATATTACTGTCTAAAGACGATATTAATATTGTGCAAGATATCTTGAGATGAGATTTTTCATTATTTGAATTTTATTGATTACTAATTATGGTTAATAATGTGAGTATCTTTTGTTTATTTCAGCTAATACATCTGTTGTAATAATTTCTGGTAACATCAACTTAATTCTCATGCTCAATGGGACTAATTTCAAGGTTTGGAAAGAGAACATATTAATTGTTCTTGGCTTCATGGATCTAGACTTTGCATTAAGAACTGAAAAACCCCAACCTCTCAATGCGGGATGGCCATTCCTGATGTAAATAAGGAGTATGAGAAATGAGAGCGTTCAAATCGTATGAGTCTCATGATCATTAAGCGCGGCGTTCTGGAAGCATTCAGGGGCATAGAATCCGAAGAGATTACTAAGGCTAAAGATTTCCTTATTGAAATTGAGAAATGTTTTGTAAAAAATGATAAGGTAGAAACAAGCACGCTTTTAGCTCGCTTGATTTCGATGAAGTATAAGGGCAAAGAAAATATCAGGGAGTACATTATAAAAATGTTTCATATTGTTTCAAAACTTAAGACACTCAAACTCGATCTCTGTGATGAGTTACTGGTGTATCTTGTTTTGTTGTCTCTTCCTGCACAATTTAATCAATTTAAGGTCAGTAATAACTGCCAAAAGGAGAAATGGACTCTTAATGAGCACATATCATACTGTGTGCAAAAAGAAGACATGTTGAAGCAAGATAAATCTGAGAGTGCTCATTTGGCCTATGTCTCTAAGGATAAGGGCAAGAAAAGAAAGAATGAAAATGAAGCTGCTAAGGGTCCTGTTTAGAAGAAACAACATAAGGATGATCAAGGTTGTTTCTTTTGTAACAAGTCTGGACACATAAAGAAGGATTGTACCAAATATCACGCCTGGCGTGCTAAGAAGGGTATGTTCCTTACTCTGGTTTGTTCTGAGGTTAATTTAGCTTCAGTACTTAGAAACACTTGATGGTTAGACTCTGGAGCTACTACTCACATAAGTGTTTCTATACAGGGCTGCCTGAGCTACCGAAAGCCAAGTGATGTTGAAAGACACATCTTTGTGGGCGATGGTCAATCGGTAAACGTGGAAGCAATTAGGCACTTTAGGTTGCTGTTAGGAACTGTTTCATATTTGGATTTAAAATATACTTTTATAGTACCGTATTTTAGACGGAATTTGATTTCAGTTTCTGTATTGGACAAATCAGGTTATTCTTATTTATTTGGAAACAATCAATTCAGTTTATCTTTTAATTCAATTGTTGTAGGAACTGGTTACTTGAGTACTTATGATAACCTATATTTGCTTGATACAATTGCTTCTTATAATGAATCCTTGCATGTGGAGTCACGTGGTACTAAGTGTAAATTAAATAAGGAAAACTCGGCGACGTTATGGCATAAACGCTTGTGTCATATCTCAGAAGGTAGAGTTGAGCGTCTTGTGTCTGATGACATTTTGGATTCTCTTGATTTTTCGGATTTTGACATTTGTGTTGAATGTATCAAGGGAAAACAGATCAAAGTTAAGAGATTAGATGCCAACAAATCTTCAGATGTCTTAGCATTGATACATATGAATATTTGTGGGTTATTCCCTATGGCATCTTGGAATGGTCAATAATATTTTATATCATTCATAGACGATTACTCACGTTATGGGTACATATATCTCATTCATGAGAAATATGAGTCTCTAGACATGTTCAAAGCTTTTAAAGCTGAAGTTGAGAATCAAATCAACAAAAGGATTAAAATCATTAGATATGATCGTGGTGGTGAGTACTACGGCAGATATGATGGTTCAGGTGAACAACGTTCAGGGCCATTTGCTAGATACCTAGAGTAATATGGCATCGTCCCACAGTACAATATGTCGGGTTCACCTAGCATGAATGGTGTAGCAGAAAGACGAAACATGACTCTTAAGGATATGATAAGAAGTATGATTGCTCATTCTTCTTTACTAGAGTCACTCTGGGGAGAAGCACTTAAGACAGCAGCTTACATTCTGAACAGAGTACCAAGTAAAACAGTTGCTAAAACGCCTTATGAGCTTTGGACTGGTCGAAAGCCCAGTTTAAAGCACCTACATATTTGGGGATGTCCACCTAAGGCAAGACCTTATAGGCCAAATAAAAAGAAATTAGACTCTAAAATAGTTAGCAGCTACTTTATTGGGTATTCTGAATGTTCTAGGGGCTATAAGTTCTATGATCCCATACTCAGGAATATTTTTAAGATGGGAACAATAATATTCTTTGAGGATGTTGAGTTTGGAGGGAGAAATAAGGTTAGAAACATTGCTTTTGAAGAGGAATTGGTTTCAGACCCAATCCATACAGTCACTTTTGATGATATTCAGGTTCATATACCTATTATTGATCAAGAAGTGAATCCGAAACCTCAAGAAGACAGTGTTGAACAACTTTTTGTTCCAGAAGAACAAACTCAATAACCTCAAGAACCAGTGCCATTAAGGAGATCCACGAGAGATAGGACAAATGCTATTTCGGATGATTATATTATATTTCTCCAAGAACATGAAGAAAATAATGAAATGTTGGAAGATGATCCAATCAACTTCCTTCAGACCATGAAAAGTTCTAACTCTCAAAAGTGGATTGATGCCATGGATGAAGAGTATAAGTCTATGCAAGACAATAAGGTTTGGGAACTTGTCCTATTGCCAGAAGATAAAAAACCAATTGATTGTAAATGGATATTTAAAACCAAGTGGGATGCAAATGGTAATGTGGAGAGGTATAAGGCACGTCTTGTAGCTAAAGGCTATACTCAAAAGGAATGTATTGATTATACAGAGACATTCTCTCCAGTTTCATCAAAAGACTCTTTCAGAACTATCATGACGCTTATTGCTCACCTTGATCTTGAGTTACATTAGATGGATGTTAAGACAACGTTTCTCAATGGAGACATTGATGAAATAATCTATATGGTGTAACCATGAAACTTTGTGTCAAGAGATCCAAAGAATATGATTTGCAAATTATAAAAATTCATCTATGGACTCAAGCAAGCTCCTCGTCAATGGTATCATAAGTTTCAATAAATAATTATCTCGTTCAGTTTTGAGATGAATGTTATTGATGACTGTGTATATCACAAGTTTAGTGGGAGTAAGTATATTTTTCTGGTTCTGTATGTCGATGACATATTGCTTGCCACTAATGATATAGGCATGTTGCACGAAACCAAGAGATTTCTATCAAAGAATTTTGAAATGAAAGATCATAGGCATGTTGCACGAAACCAAGAGATTTCTATCAAAGAATTTTGAAATGAAAGATCTTGGGGACGCCTTGTAGGCGTTAAAAAATGCTAATAGATATCCAAATACAGCCCAAGAGGAGATCATCAAAAATCACCTCATACTGTTTTGTAGCGAGACAGTGTATATTGTCTTTCCAGCGAGACAGTGTATGTTGTCTCGACAGCGAGACGGTATTTGCTGTCTCGCTAGCGAGACGAGATTTGCTGTCTTGCCAGCGAGACGGTGTTTGCTATCTCGCAGCGAGACAGTGTGTTTACTGTCTCGCCAGCGAGACAGTGTTGAAATGGTCAAAAAACCACCTTGATAACTGTCGTACACGTGTCCATTAACTACCAAGGACGTGGAAAACATCTTGGGCGAGAATCACGTTGATAACTGCCAAAATAACGGAGTTGTAAAACGTGGAAAGGTAGTTATAAGAAAACTGCCAAACAGTTACTGTTTTCGAGACAGTGTTTACTGTCTCGCGGGCCGAGACAGTCTTTACTGTCTCGTGTCTCGGCCACCGAGACAACAAACACTGTCTCGGGAGTGCAGTTTGTCCTAGGGGCTATAAATACCCCCCTGAGGTCGATTTTTGAAGGGGCTGGTCATTTTGAGCACTTTGGAGCCGAGAGAGCAGAGTTCCTGAGCTTCCAACAATTCCTTGAGATTCGAGCTTTGACTTGATCTTAAGAAGAACGACTATCTTACTTTGATAAGATATCGTTTCAAATTCTCACTTCGATAAACGAAGGAAGAATCATTAAACCCCTCACGATTCAATCAGAATCTGTGATTTGGTGGTCCACGAGTCAAAGCGCTCCCGACACAGACAAAGATCCCACGCAAGCAGCGATCCAAACAACGATCCTGCGTTTGTTTCTAAAAAGTTATAATTTTTCTTTTGTTGTGTAAAAGGAGTCTTATAAAAAGGCTATTTCTTTTGAATTTATTATAATCGATCGAAGATATAATGAATTCCACAACGAGAGCAACTTTTGACGAAAACAAACTGGCGACCACAGTGGGAGCCAACGGTCTCGCTGCCGAGACCGTCGTGTCGCAGCCGATCAAGATTCCAGTTGAATCCATGGTCGAATACGAATTCGACCAAACCAAATGTAAGGAATATCTCTCATCATCCTATTCAAGATCTTCATTGTCTCGCAAGTACAAGAGGATCTCACAATTGAGGAAGACCTGCATGCCAAAGAAGGCACAAAATGAAGATTCTCGCCTGATTGTTGCTGAGGATTCTACTCGCAACCTCTCTGCTCATAATGATTCTTCTCCAATTAAGGAGTAGTTAAATCAAAGCCCATCGGTGTTGACGAAGAGAGCGCGTCAGAGACAGCGCCAACACCGTGATCGACAATTGGCTAAGGCCTTAGAACAAACCGACGGAGTTCGTTATTATGCGGACTTAGAGTCGAGGAAACAACAAGTGGTTTGTTCAACGCAACGACAAACTACTCACGTTTCTGCACAATTCACACCTTGGATCGCTCAAAGACAGTAATAAATTGTCCTGAGAATGCCAACAAGGTTTTACACCCCCAGAAGAAGACGTGTTCGCCAAAAGACATCGTTATGCCTGGGAGGTCATGCCAACAGACGATACGATTTTTTGGCAATCATACCGATGAATCGTATTATCAAGTTGGGGGTGTGAATAAATTTCAAATGAGAATTATTCGAGAAATAAGCCCTCATTGTTCCTGTGCACGACTCATTAGAGCAGCATTGTCGGAATATAACTACACAAAATGAGAAACCATCCCGCGAAGAGTCTCGGTATTCCACAGTCTTTTCACCGAAATGTCGAAGCCTAAGTCGAGACAGTCTAAACTGTGCTTCCGAGACAGTCTTTGCTGTCTTGGCCGCCGAGACAGCAAACACTGTCTCGGAAGCACAGTTTGTCCTAGATTGTTCCTGTGCACGACTCATTAGAGCAGCATTGTCGGAATATAACTACACAAAATGAGAAACCATCCCACGAAGAGTCTCGGTATTCCACAGTCTTTTCACCGAAATGTCGAAGCCTAAGTCGGGACATTTCCGCAAGAGAAAATCAGCTGTCCAAGATGATGAATTCCCTGAAGTCACCATCAATGTGGCTGATAAAGGAAAATCTAAGTGGTATTCAAGTGAATCAAATCCCGACTTTTCCCCAGGAGGAAAAGTCAATTCAAGAATTGCCCAACGGATGTCTCGACTCCAGTTAGGAGCTATCAGACGTAGAGACTACAAGAGAATACAGGAAGGAATGTCTTCGGAGGATGAACTCTCGGACACTTGTTCTGCAATCGCTTCTGATGATACAGTGTCTAGCACGGGACAAACCAAAGAAGTGTTCACAATCACTTCTGATCAGTTTGCTCAAATACTTCAAGAAGCTCTAGCCAAACAACGTGAAGAAATTAGAGCTGAAATGAGGATAGAGATGGAGTTAGCTATCCAACAAATGAGAGAAGTGCTAACTCAACGGCCTTAACCTCCTGAGTCCAGTCAGCGAGCTGAATCCAGCCGCCACACTCAGAATGTGGCAGATGATAGTGATCCAGAAGTGGATAAAGTTATTATGGCTGATACACCTCCCAATAGCAATAACGCTGGGGGTGGTTTAACGCACTCTCCCAATAACGATATTGGGGGTGGTTTAATGGCACCTCTTACAGGGGGTGGCCCAACTCATTCTCATCAACGTCCTTCGAATGAAGACATAGGCGATGACGAGAAAATGAAAGAGCTTGAAAACAAAGTCAATGCTTTGATGACGGCTCAAGAAGTGAAAAAGACGGGTATTCCATGTCCCTATCCAAGAGAATGGAATTCAATACCGTACCCGGTAAAATTCAATCTGATTAACTTCACACCGTTTGACGGGAAAAGCTCGCCTACTCAGCACTTGATTTATTTCAAGTCTCATTTGGGCATAATCTCTGGAAATAAGGCTTTAATGGTCCGGTCATTCGTTGGCACCCTTCGTGGGCCCGCCTTCGATTGGTACCGACATCTCAAGCCAGGAAGCATTAATTGTTGGGATGACATGGAAAATTTGTTCCTCAGCAATTTCTTCGATGATGACACCGAAGTGTCGATCAGAACCCTTTTAGATGAGAAGCAAAAAGACGGAGAGTCAGTTGATAATTTTGTCAAGCGCTTCCGTAACAAAGCAATGAATTGCAGAGATCCTGTTACAGAGGAGTTCATCCTACAAACATGCCACAATAATCTCTCTATCGATGTCCTGGAAGCCCTGGGGGTCGTACCATCCAAAACTTGAAAAGATTTGAAAATGCGCGGTGAACAAGCTGAACATTTTCTTAAAAGAAAGAAAGCTGAGAGAAGCCGACCGACGACATCTGCAATCACTGGGAACACAACTCCCGATCCGAGGTTTCAAAAGGAGTATTCTTTCGAAGATGATGAAGCTCCAGCCATCTTAAAATACCTCCTCGCCAATGACAAAATCGAGCTACCACCTATTAAAGATCATGAGGGAGCTAAGAGAATTACGGATCCAAACTACTGTGCGTACCACAGAAGGGTTCTTCATCCCACCGAGATTTGCTTCGGACTCAAAAACAAAATCCAAACCTTAATTGACTCTGGCGTCATAACGGCGAAACAAGCCATGTAAAGACGATCCTAACTCCATGGGATACACGAGTATAAACTGTTTTCCTTAACTCCATAGAATACACGAGTATAAACTGTTTTCCCTCACTCCAAAGAGTATACGAGTATAAACTGCTCCTCTATACTCCAATAGGTATATGAATCTAAACTATTTTCCACTCTCGATGGGAAGTTCCTGGAGAATTTTTACATGTAATATTCTTAAGGATAACCCGGTCATGTAACTCAGTATGATGTTACACCCAGTTTCGCGAAGGAAGCTGGGGGTGGTTGGTTCATGTAACGGGAAGTTCTAGGAAGAATGCTATATGTAATTTTCTTAGGGATAACCCAATAAACACTACATCCCCACGGTGATTTCCGAATATTCTTTTGTTGAGATGAGATTCGATCACTTCTTTAGATCAATCTTCCCTCACAAAACTCACATTTGGTCAAACCTTTAAACAGTTAGGACCAAAACCAAAATCCCCTCTCGTTGCTGAGATGAGATTCGATCACTTCTTTAGATCAATCTTCCCTCACAAAACCCCATTTGGTCAAACCTTTAAACAATTAGGACCAAAGACAAAATCCCCTCTCGATTCTTTCCATGAACGAGAGGTCCACTCAAATTGAACGATCAAACCTTTAAACAGTTAGGATCGTCTCAAGTCCCCATTTGGTCAAACCTTTAAACAGTTAGGACCAAAACCAAAATCCCCTCTCGATTCTTTCCATGAACGAGAGGTCCACATATTGAACGATCAAACCTTTAAACAGTTAGGATCATCTCGAATTCCCATTTGGTCAAACCTTTAAACAGTTAGGACCAAAACCAAAATCCCCTCTCGATTCATTCCATGAACGAGAGGTCCACAAATTGAACGGTCAAACCTTTAAACAGTTAGGATCGTCTCAAACCCCTACTTGGTCAAACCTTTAAACAGTTAGGACCAAAACCAAAATCCCCTCTCGATTCTTTCCATGAACGAGAGGTCCACAAATTAAACGATCAAACCTTTAAACAGTTAGGATCATCTCAAGTCCACATTTGGTCAAACCTTTAAACAGTTAGGATCAAAACCAAAATCCCCTCTCGATTCTTTCCATGAACGAGAGGTCCACAAATTGAACGATCAAACCTTTAAACAGTTAGGATCGTCTCACTGCCCATTTGGTCAAACCTTTAAACAGTTAAGACCAAAGCCAAAATCCCCTCTCGATTCCTTCAATGAATGAGAGGTCCATAAATCGAGTGATCAAACCTTCCTACAGTTAGGATCACCTCGAAACTCCCACTTGGTCAAACCTTACTACAGTTAGGACCACAGCCAAAATCTTCTTTCGATTCATTTTGAGAACGAAAGGTCCAACTTTGAATTAGATAATCAAACCTTCTGACAGTTAGGATTATTCAAACTAATCCAGATTCTCTAGGTGGAGATCCCACTTCGAGTTTCCTTTGCACCAGGAGATAGAGTATAAAATTTTTCCTCTACGATTTCGGGTTTATCTCTACCAACAAATAAGAGACCAGGAGATAGAATATAAAATTCTTCCTCTCCGATCATCGGGTTCATCTCTACCAACAAACAAGAGACCAAGAGATAGAATATAAAATTCTTCCTCTCCGATCATCGGGTTCATCTCTACCAACAAACAAGAGACTAGGACAGGAGATAGAATATAAAATTCTTCCTCTCCGATTTCGGGTTTATCTCTACCAACAAACAAGAGACCAGAAGATAGAATATAAAATTCTTCCTCTCCCTCCGATTTCGGGTTCATCTCTACCAACAAACAAGAGACCAGAAGATAGAATATAAAATTCTTCCTCTTCTGGGTCGGGTTCATCTCTACCAACAAACAAGAGACCAGGAGATAGAGTATAAAATTTTTTCTCTCCGATTTCGGGTTTATCTCTACCAACAAACAAGAGATCAGGAGATAGAATATAAAATTCTTCCTCTCCATCATTGGGTTCATCTCTACCAACAAAAAAGGGACCGTATTACTCCAATAGGTACACGAGTCTAAACTGTTTCCCTATCCTCAACAGGAACTTTCTGGAGAATATTAATCTGAGTATTCTTAAGGATAACCTGACGAACTCTCGAGGGACATACAAGTATCAATTTGGTGATAAAAGTCAAAGAGATACCGACCTCGATTCAAGATCTCAACAACGGTCAAGCGATAAACGCAGTGCCGGAGAAGCATTAGCTATTCTACAAAGAACTGAATAGACTAATAGATGAAGAGATCAAGAGTCGAAGCCATTTTATGGATTTCTCTACACGATCTACTCAATCAAGTATTAAAGAGATCGTAAGTAAAATCTATCTTATCCAAAGTATCACAGACTCCTCTATACAAGAATGAGTCTGGAATACTTTGGAGGGGGTATCTGTAGGCATTAAAAAATGCTAATAGATATCCAAATACAGCCCAAGAGGAGATCATCAAAAATCACCTCATACTGTCTTGCAGCGAGACAGTGTATGCTGTCTCGCCAGCGAGATAGTGTATGCTGTCTCGACAGCGAGACGGTATTTGCTGTCTCGTCAGCGAGAAAGTATTTGCTGTCTCGCCAGCGAGAAAGTATTTGCTGTCTTGCCAGCGAGACAGTGTTTGTTATCTCGCTAGCGAGACAGTGTTTGCTGTCTCGCAACGAGACAGTGTTTACTATCTCGCCAGCGAGACAGTGTGTTTACTATCTCGCCAGTGAGACAGTGTTTTTTCTATCTCGCCAGCGAGACAGTGTTGAAATGGTCAAAAAACCACCTTGATAACTGTCGTACACGTGTCCAATAACTACCAAGGACGTGGAAAACATCGTGGGCGAGAATCACGTTGATAACTGCTAAAATAACAGAGTTGTAAAACGTGGAAAGACAGTTACAAGAAAACTGCCAGACAGTTACTGTTTTCCCGAGACATGTGTTTACTGTCTCGGAACCCGAGACAGTCTTTGCTGCCCCGCCCGCCGAGACAGCAAACACTGTCTCGGAAGCACAATTTGTCCTAGGGGCTATAAATACCCCCCTGAGGTCGATTTTTGAAGGGGCTGGTCATTTTGAGCACTTTGGAGCCGAGAGAGCAGAGTTCCTGAGCTTCCAACAATTCCTTGAGATTCGAGCTTTGACTTGATCTTAAGAAGAACGACTATCTTACTTTGATAAGATATCGTTTCAAATTCTCACTTCGATAAACGAAGGAAGAATCATTAAACCCCTCACGATTCAATCAGAATCTGTGATTTGGTGGTCCACGAGTCAAAGCGCTCCCGACACAGACAAAGATCCCACGCAAGCAGCGATCCAAACAACGATCCTGCGTTTGTTTCTCAAGAGTTGTAATTTTTATTTTGTTGTGTAAAAGGAGTCTTATAAAAAGGCTATTTCTTTTGAATTTATTATAATCGATCGAAGATATAATGAATTCCACAACGAGAGCAACTTTTGACGAAAACAAACTGGCGACCACAGTGGGAGCCAACGGTCCTTCGCTGCCGAGACCGGTCGTGTTCGCAGCGATCAAGATTCCCCAGTTGAAATCCATGGTCGGAAATACGAATTCGACCAACCAAATGGTAAGGAAATTATCCTCTCATCATCTTAATTCAAGATCTTCATTTGTCTTTCGAAGTACAAGAGGATCTACAATTGAGGAAACTGCATGCCAAAGAAATGGCACAAAATGAAGATTTCTCGCCTGATTGGTTGCTGAGGATTCTTAACTCGCAACCTCTCTGCTCATAATGATCTTCTAATATAGGAGTAGTTAAACGAAAGCCCATCGGTGTTGACGAAGGAGCGATCAGAGACAGCGCAACACGTGATCGACAATTGGCTAAGGCTTAGAACAAACCGACGGAGTTCGTTATTATGCGGACTTAGAGTCGAGGAAGACACAAGTGGCTTGTTCCACTCAACGACAAACTACTCACGTTTCTGCACAACTCCGACGGAGGAAATGGTATCCTCTTCAAAGGATCGGTCAGACTCAAAGAACGTACTACAAAAGTGTCAACATGCACTACCCATAGCACGTGCTCTCTTACAAACAAAGACGAGAAAGAAACAAGGAATGGTGGCCAAAGAACCGCACAAACTCGCAAATTGGTTGGATTCCAAAGTCCGGAGTTGTTGTAAGATCCGCATTCGGAGCCCCGTTAAGACTCACACCCGCAAGGGTGGTCTAAACATATGATCTCTAAATACTTAATTAACTTGGATCGTTCAAAGGCAACAATAAATTGTCCTGAGAATGCCAACAAGGTTTTACACCCCCAGAAGAAGACGTGTTCGCCAAAAGACATCGTTATACCTGGGAGGTCATGCCAACAGACGATACGATTTTTTGGCAATCATACCGATGAATCGTATTATCAAGTTGGGGGTGTGAATAAATTTCAAATGAGAATTATTCGAGAAATAAGCCCTCATTGTTCCTGTGCACGACTCATTAGAGCAGCATTGTCGGAATATAACTACACAAAATGACTTTGCTGTCTCGGAACCCGAGACAGCAAACACTGTCTCGGAAGCACAGTTTGTCCTAGGGGCTATAAATACCCCCCTGAGGTCGATTTTTGAAGGGGCTGATCATTTTGAGCACTTTGGAGCAGAGAGAGCAGAGTTCCTGAGCTTCCAACAATTTTTTGAGATTCGAGCTTTGACTTGATCTTAAGAAGAACGACTATCTTACTTTGATAAGATATTGTTTCAAATTCTCACTTCGATAAACGAAGGAAGAATCATTAAACCCCTCACGATTCAATCAGAATCTGTGATTTGGTGGTCCACGAGTCAAAGCGCTCCCGGCACAGGCAAAGATCCCACGCAAGCAGCGATCCAAACAACGATCTTGCGTTTGTTTCTAAAAAGTTATAATTTTTCTTTTGTTGTGTAAAAGGAGTCTTATAAAAAGGCTATTTCTTTTGAATTTATTATAATCGATCGAAGATATAATGAATTCCACAACGAGAGCAATTTTTGACGAAAACACGCCTCTTTTATATTAGGGATCCAGATACATCGAGATCGTTCTCACGGTATATTTTGATTATCACAAAAAAGCTATATCGATAAAGTACTCAAAAGGTTTGGCATGCAAAATTGCAGATCAGGTGACACCCTATTGCTAAAGGAGACATGTTTAGTCTAAATCAGTGCCCTAAAGGTAATCTTGAAATTCAGGAAATGCAGAAGATTCCTTATGCTTCGGTTGTAGGAAGTCTAATGTATGCTCAGGTGTGCACACTTTCGGATATTATGTACATTGTTTGGATGTTAGGCAGATACTTAAGCAACCATGGTATGGATCATTGGATAGTAGTCAAAAGGGTTATGAGGTATCTTCAGAAAACAAAAGATTATATGCTCACATACAGAAAATCTGAATAGTTAGAGATCATTAGGTATTCTGATTCTGATTTTGCTGGATGCCAAGATAGCTGAAAGTCTACATCAGGCTATATTTATATGTTAGCAGGAAGAGCTATATCATGGAAAAGTATTAAACAGACACTCATAGCTTCCTCCATTATGACAGTAGAGTTTGTAGCTTGCGACGAGACATCAAATTAGAGAATATGGCTACAAAATTTTGTCATAGGACTGCGCATTTTGGAAAACGTTGAAAGACCACTAAGGTTATTTTGTGATAATAAATTTTCAGTTATGTATTCCAATAACAACATGAGCTCAACTAAGTCAAAACATATTGACATTAAGTTTCTGATTGTGAAAGAAAGAGTACAGAGTGGACAAATATCCATAGAGCACATTAGGACAAACTCCATGATAGCAGATCCTCTTACTAAAGAATTACCACCCACGGTCTTTCATGTGCACACTGCTCATATGGGTGTGGTGTTATTCGAGTATATCATGATTTAGTGGGAGTTTGTGATTTTTTGGTGTTTTGTGTTTGGTTGTATTGTCTGATCAGAATAAAATATTTAGTTAAGACACTCTGTTTCATTATGTTTGGTTTTTGACCTCACTAAAGTTTAAGGTAGGACCAGTTAAAAATAGACATGTACTGATCATATTGCATGTAATTTTCATGCTGCACATCCATGATTGATCTATATCGTTTGATTGTATTGGTATATGCGACCATTGATGGGTTTAGTCACGATAAATGTGACAAATGCCGTTTTGATCCTATATTGATATTGTCAATGGACGAGATTGTTCGGAAATACCCTTATTTGTGATAGCAAATTCTGAGCTCATAAGGTTGTACACGTTTTAAAGAAACATATAGTACCCAAGTGGGAGATTGTTAGATTAAATCTAATTATGGGCATATATGTTGCATTAGTGTATAATGCTATCCTTGAGGTTAACCCGCATAAAGTGATCAATAAATTTGGGTTAATGTATATTTAAATAAATCATGGGCTAATTGTGTAGATACCTGACTGCAATTCTAATTTTATGAGGGGCTAAATTAGAAAATTACAAATCTATATAAAGTGGTTATGGTCTCTAATATAAAGGTTAATTACGTTCTCTATTCTCTAATCCCCATCTAAAGAGATATTAAAGAGAAACCTTTCAGATTAGAAGATCAACCCCATTCAGATCCGTGCTAAAATCAATATGGATTCAGGTATTGCTTCCGCTCATTGTTGTGTTTATTCTATTTGAATTAATCATGGTTTTATGGATTAGATCTCAGATGTTAAGATCTAATAGTGAATGGACACTGCTAAATCTTATTCGCTAGAAAGACAAACTACATGCATGTACCCTACGTACGTATACAGCTAGAAACTTCTTAATTAGTAAACATTGAAACTGATAATCCACGTACATTAATTTTTTCCCACTTTTTCTTATATTATCCCTTTAGAAATATCTCTTCTTAATTTGTTTTTAATGATTTTGTTCGTACATTATAACATACATACATATTTGATTTTCCTCTCTATTTGTTATATTACATAATGTATTTCTCACTTTATAATATACTATAATACTCAGAATAATTATATATTGAGTTGACAAACCTTAGAATATATATAACGCAAGAAAATGTCTCACATAATTGTATCTTAGAAATGTATTGCATAATATATTAATGTTGTGCGCAGCGGAAATTTCGGCAGAGTTTCTGGTGCACAATAAGAGAGAAAGATCAATATAAGAATTCCCGTCTCACCAAGGAGACAAGAATCTGAAACGGATATCTCAACCAAGTGAGATATCGGCCCGTCTCACCAAGGAGACAAGAATCTGAAACGGATATCTCAACCAAGTGAGATATCGGCTCTTCCTCTCATCAGTTCTAGGACTGTATCTCAACCAAGTGAGATATCGGCTCTTCCTCTCATCAGTTCTAGGACTGACCTGTCAAGGGATCCTAATAACTATTACAATGACCAAAAACTCAAACAAACCAATTTTACGTGGTTCGGCAAACTGCCTACGTCCACGGGGCAAGGAGTGGTATCTACTATTAGAGGGAGATAATACAACTAGGGTTTACAACCACTCAATCTAAACCCTCACACAAATATCTCTCTCAAAAGCACAAAAGGACTCTTTGCACGCTGCCCAAAAAGAACACTGCCAACACTTTTGCACCCGCCATGAATTTTCCCCTGCTCTGCTTCGTACTTGCACGCCAACCAAAGAAAGAACTCTGCTGATTTTTTTTTTCTTGCACAGCCGCCTTTCTTTGCTGCACTTTTCACCAAGCCTTTGCACCAAAGCCCTAGGAACAATTAAAAGAGCTATTTATAGGCTATAGCTTCAGGCTCAAAAACCGGGGCTGGGATCCTCACGGGCTCATAAACCGCGTGGCCCCCACATGCTGAAAACGCGTCTGCTGAACAAATCCCCACGCGAAAAACTCACTCAGTTTTTATCTCTTCACGTGAGAGGTGGACCACACCACAACTTTATCTCTTCATGTCACGTCCCTATCATTTCACGCATTCACAATTCTCCACCTCGGTAAAGTTTTCTCAAAACTGAGCCGACACCAACCAAATCAAATGCCTCACTTGTTGTGTCCAGTACGAAGTGAAACAATTCACGACAACGGACTCAATCCATAACAAGTCGAGAACCCAAATGAGAGTGCAAACACTCTCCAAATATCGGTATCAACTCAACAAATCGATCTAACCCCCATCAAAATCCAACCCGGCTGCATCATAATGACTGCCTATGTATCCTTTGCCCAAGGAATCAAGCCTAACGTAGTTCACCCAAATGGCCGCGAACGACCTCAATCCAATAGAAGAGTTCGCAACCCTTCTCCAATATCATCAATTCTCCGCTGCGCACAACAAGTGGTATCAGAGCCCAGATTCCAGATCTAGGGTTTGGTTGGAGGAGTAGATCAATTTGGAGGCCCGTTTAGGACTTCGTTGGTGATAAAGGTGGGATCTTTTGGTAAAGACTCTATCTTTCAGTTTTGGGTCTATTCTTTGTTCGTTGGTGCGTAAGATGTCGGGGAAAGAAGGTGCTTCGGGAGTCGAGGGTGGTTCTTCTGGCGTGAAGACTATTCAGAGTTTGAATATCCACTCTATGAAGATAGATGTGGAGAAGTTTAATGGCACAAACAATTTTGGATTATGGAGATGCGAGGTTTTGGATGCGCTGAACGCGCAGAATTTGGAGGATACCTTGGAGTTAGATGGCAAGCCAGATGAGATTGAAGAGAAGGTTTGGAAAAAGATGAATCGAACGGCGTGTGGTGTGATTAGGTCTTGTTTGACTCAAGATCTAAAATATGATGTGATGAATGAGACTTCTGCGAAGAAGATTTGGGAGATTCTCGAAAGCAAGTATTTGACCAAGAGTGTGGAAAATCGCTTGCATTTGAAGAGGAGACTTTATCGTTTCCAGTTGAAGAAGGGAACCTCCATTAGAGATCACATGAACCACTACACAAAGCTTCTTGCGGATTTGGCGAATGTGGATGTCAAGATTGAAGATGAGGACAAGGCGTTGCTGTTGTTGAGTTCCTTGCCTGACGAGGAATATGAGACCTTCGTTCTTACTCTGATTAATGTGAAGGCATCACTTTCGTATAGTGAGGTCACTGCTGCATTGGTGAATTATCAGCTTCGGAAGAAGGATAAGGAGAATTCGACTGAGTCGGTAGCAGAGGCGTTGGTCGCAAGAGGGAAGAATCCGAACCGAAAGAATTGGAAGTCACAGTCTAGAGTAGGGCATCCTACAGTAGGAAAAGATCAGTGTGCTTGGTGCAAGGAGACTGGTCATTGGAAGAAAGACTGCCCAAAGCTCGACGAATGGATGAAGAATAAGCAGAAGGGAAAAGGGAAGCAGCCATCATCAGAAGCAAACATTGTATCAGATGGTAATGATTCTGACTCTTCTATTTATTCGCTTTCTATCAGTCCTACAGATAGCTATTCGGAGGAATCTGAATGGATGTTGGATAGTGGTGCGACCTATCATGTGTGCCCTAGAAGGGAATGGTTCTCCAGTTTTGAGAAGCTGGTGGATAGTGGTGTGGTGTACATGGCTGATAACCGTGCATGCCAGATCCTTGGGATAGGAAGAATTCGTATAAAAATGTTTGACGGGACTGTTAGGGAGATAAATGATGTGAGATATGTTCCTTCTTTGAGAAAGAACTTGATCTCGATTGGATCTTTGGTTGGAGAGGGTCTGAAAGTTCGAATTGAGGACATGGTTCTCAAGATTGTGGAAGACTCTCGGATTATGATGAAGGGCGTCAAGAGGAATAACCTGTATTACTTGACTGGAGGTATAGTGGCAGGTGGAGAGCTGGCGACTTCTATTGATTTGACTAGACTGCGGCATTTGGGGCTTGACCATTCCAGTATTGATTTCTCGCATAGATTGAAAGAGGGTGTGAAGACCTGCAGTTTAAAGTCTAGTGAACATGTTGATGTGAGCAAGAAGACCGAGGTGAAGTGTGGCACCTCTATTCACCGTGCTAAGGGTCGTTCTGGAGGAGTTCACGTGGATGTTTAGGGGCCTTCCAAGGGGGCATCATTGGGAGGTAATAGGCGTTTGGTTTCCTTTGTTGGTGACTGTTCTAGGCGTGTTTGGGTTGCAACCAAATCCCCTTTGGAGAAAGTCCTAGTAGTCTCTAACAGATTGAAGAAGTATGTAATAGACAGAAAGGTGAAGGTACTCCATTCTGGTGGGAGGTACAAGATAGACCTATTTCTGTATTGGAGCCGAGCTCACGGCATTTCGAGACACTTCGTTGGAATGGAAATCTTGGGGCAACTAAATAGGGTGACAAATTTGGAGAACCGTGCCTTACTGGAGGAGGATCGGTGTTTGTGGTCGAGCAATGGTTTGCCGAAGAGTTTCTGGATAGAGGCTTCGACATATTTTGGTCATCCTATTAAAGAGTTGTCAACTGCTGTGATTGGAGGTAAAACTTCATTAGAAGATAGGTCTGGTAGTGTCACTTTGGTTGAGGCTTCGATAAGGGAGCTATTTGACTCTCAGCAGGTGGAGAGTTTTGGACAGACCTTAGAGGTATCGCAGCGGGTGGAGAGTGATGCTACTCCACATTGGGTGAAGATTACTCCAGATCATTCTGCATTGGTTGGGATTCCAGCTGAGGTGACAAAACGTGGGAGTCATTTGGATTTATGTGCAGATGATGAGTTGGGTTTTGAATCGAGTGCAGCTGGCAGACATAGTTTGGATATGGCCATTGGTTCGCCTCAGGTGGAGGTGTTTGAGGCCATTGGAGGTGCTATCAGCCGCAGAGTTGATGATATTGGAGAAGGGTTGCGAACTCTTCTAGTAGATTGAGGCCTTTGGAGGCCATTTAGGTGAACTACGCTCGGCTTGGTTCCTTGGGCAAGAGGATACGTAGGCAGTCATTATGATGCAGCCGGGTTGGATTTTGATGGGGTGAGATCGATTTGTTGAGTTGATACCGATATTTGGAGAGTGTTTGCACTCTCATTTGGGTTCTCGACTTGTTATGGATTGAGTCCGTTGTCGTGAATTGTTTCACTTCGTACTGGACACAACAAGTGAGGCATTTGATTTGGTTGGTGTCGGCTCAGTTTTGAGAAAACTTCACCGAGGTGGAGAATTGTGAATGCGTGAAATGATAGGGACGTGACATGAAGAGATAAAGTTGTGGTGTGGTCCACCTCTCACGTGAAGAGATAAAAACTGAGTGAGTTTTTCGCGTGGGGATTTGTTCAGCAGACGCGTTTTCAGCATGTGGGGGCCACGCGGTTTATGAGCCCGTTGTAGACGTCAAAAATGCTTACAGACATCCAAATACCACTCAAGACAAAGAGAAGGTGATAAACATCAGTATCTAAGTCATGGGAGATCATACAAGCCCAAAGGAAGCAAAAGGATCTGTGAATCAACACAAAACAATGTGAATTCACAGAACAATGCAAACTACAGCGTGTGGGCGCGGCAGCTCATGGTGCCGCGGCTACAGCGCGGCAGCTCATAGTGCCGCGGCTAAGACGCGGCAGTTCATAGTGCCGCGGCTTGGGCGCGGCAATCCATGGTGCCGCGGCTACTATAGGGGATGCTACAGCGGTTACGAGGCAGTTATGTGATGATTATGTGAAGTCTACGTGGCGGCGTATCAGAAATAGAACGTGTGCTGACGTGGACAAGCAGTTAAACCACGAAAAAGGTGGTTAAAAGTCGTGGGAGGACAGTTTCAAGCACGATGGAACGTGCTGGTAACTGCCCCTGTGGCCGCTGCAGTTCATGCTGCCGCGCCAATAGCCGCTGCAGTCCGGGATGTCGCGGTCAAAGGGATAGTCGTTGATCGGCTATTTCTTCAGTTATTGTCCAAGGAGGCTATAAATACCCCCCTATGGACATCATTGACGGGGGGCTGAGCATTTTCCAGAGAGATTAGAGCAGAGAGCCTTGAGTTTTGGTGAATTAGAGCAAGAGAGAGAGTCTTCCTTCTTCACAAACATCCTCAAGAAGCTTCTAGCGAGTCCTAGAGATCTAAGCTCAGACTTGATCTTTGGAAGAGTGAACATCTTACATCGATAAGATATTCGCTTCAAATTCTTACTTCGATAAACGAAGGAAGAATCATTAAACCCCTCACGGTTCAATCAGAATCTGTGATTTGGTGGTCCACGAGTCAAAGCGCTCCCGGCACAGGCAAAGATCCCACGCAAGCAGCGATCCAAACAACGGTCCTGCGTTTGTTTCTCAAGAGTTGTAATTTTCCTTTTGTTGTGTAAAAGAAGTCTTATAAAAAGACTATTTCTTTTGAATTTATTGTAATCGACCGAAGATATAATGAATTCCACAACGAAACCAACTTTTGACGCAAACAAGCTGGCGACCACAGTGGGAGCCAACGGTCTCGCTGCCGAGACCGTCGTGTCGCAGCCGATCAAGATTCCAGTTGAATCCATGGTCGAATACGAATTCGACCAGACCAAGTTTGAGGAATATCTCTCATCATCCTCTTCAAGATCTTCATTATCTCGCAAGTACAAGAGGATCTCACAATTGAGGAAGAGTTGCATGCCAAAGAAGGCACAAAATGAAGACTCTCGCTTGATTGTTGCTGAGAATTTCACTCGCAACACCTCTGCTCAAAATGGCTCTTATCTAATTGAAGAGTCATCGAATCAAAGCCCGACGACATTGACGAAAAGAGCTCGTCAGAGACAGCGTCAGCGTCTTGCTCGTCAAATAGCTAAGGCATTTGAACAAACCGACGGAGTTCGTTATTATGCGGACTTAGAGTCGAGGAAACAACAAGTGGTTCGTTCAACGCAACGACGAACTACTCACGTTTCTGCACAATTCACAACGGAGGAATGGACACTCATCAAAAGGGCTCGTTCGACCCTCCAAGAACGTATACAAAAACGTCGTGCAAACGTTGTTCATGCCCGTGCTCTCTTACAACAAAGACGAGAAAGGAGGAAGGAAACGGTGACCAAAGAATCACCAAAACTCCGCCAAGTTTGGATTCTGAAGTCTGGACTTATGCAAAATCAGCATTCGGAGCCCGTTAAGACTCCATACCCACAAGGGGGTGGTTCTAAACGTGCGACTCCCGACATAACCTTGGATCGCTTAAAGACAAAAATAAATTGTCCTGAGAATGCCAACAAGGTTTTATACTCCCAGAAGAAGACGCATTCACCAAATGATATCGTCATACCTGGGAGATCATACCAACAGACGATACGATTTTTTGGCAATCATAAAAAAAAAACAACATTTTCAATCGATCAACCAAAAAATGAACACAAAAAATATCAGAAATAAGACGTCAAAAGAATCCCCATATATCACATAATTCCCCAAGCGAAATTCAATTAGAAATCAACAAACGAGAGATTAAATTCCTTAATCGAACACCGAAAACATCAGAAAACCTCAGAAATGGACGCACTCACCTCCTATCGAACAATTGAGAAACAAAACCGTGCCAAATTCGTCGAAATTCTCAAACAAAGTCCAATTCGAAATCATCAAACGAGATCCACAGAAAATTCGGAATCAAAGAACAAACACAATCAAAACTTGGCGCTCAAAACCCAAAAACAACACGAATCGGAATCGCTCACCTCCGATCGAACAACTCAAGAACAATTCCGCGCCAAATTCGTCGAAGTTCAAGCCGATGATAGATCGCCTTGATAAAATCGCCCTCCGACGAACTCCGATGTACAAAACCCCGCGAATTTCACCCGACCGACCTCCTGATCACGATCGGACCACAGAATTCTCTTCATCCAATCCTTCCCTATTTTCTACAGATCTTAAAGAAAATTCCCGATTTTTTTCTGATTTTTATTATTTTTTATTTGATTTTTTTTCTATTTTCTCTGTTCTTAGATCGCCAAAACCCTGAACCACTTCTTTTGCTTAAACCCCAACTCTTATACCATTTGACCCCGGCAACCGGTCTAGCCCGTAAAACCCCCGCCACGTCTACCGCCTATGCCCGGTCTCCATCCCACCGAGACCGTTTCTTACCGTCCACCGATCCCTCCCTTAGGATCCTGACACGTGTCGGACGGTTGGATCGTACGGCTCTTCTTGTTAAATTTTTAAAAGGGTTTTTCTCCGCAAACTCAATTTTGATATGTTATGATCTATTATATCACATTGACTGAGTCAATAAAGAATTTATAAGAGGTCTAGATTTCATCTTCTGTCAAATAGCTTTTGGCGCTTATTTCTCCAACATCCCTTGCAAATTTGTTACTAATGTCTAAATCGTTGTAATAGATGCATAAGTAATAATGTTTATCTATTTAGAAACAATTGAGTACAGGTATTAAGAATGGCTTTGAAAGTGGATGTGCTTAGAAATAAATCAAGAAAAGCTTTGGGTTCAGGATAAACTTCCTTTTTGAAATGGACGCCACTTTAGTTCATAGGGACGTGATTGTGATAGCGGTTAGCTTTTAATTCTGGCCGTCCGATTACGATCCAACGGACGATTCTAATTAGTTATTAAGAATGTAATTAGTAAGTAACTAGCGGTTGAAGAGTTGGGGGTTAAGTGTTAATAGGTGGCGAGAGCGGAGAAGGTTTAGAGAATTAGAGGAATTAATGGATAAGATTTCCGTAATTTTAGTAGTTAATAAAAAGGTTTGCGGACAAGAATATTCGAGATAATCTTTGAAAGCGGATCCAGATGAGGATTTATGAGGATTTTTAATCTGGAAAATTATGTGGGCCCCTGGCGGAGTTGGCCTCATTTATTTGGTGGCATATAGAACTCATGTAACAGGTTTGCAAAAGAGTAAATAGGCCCTTAACTTGGGAAGATTATAAGAAAACTCTCTTAATTATAGAGATTGTTGATAATAGGTGTTAGTAGTGGGTTTTTAGTCCCACATTGGTTGTGAGAACATATCTCACCCTCCTCTACTTGTATAAATATACGTGCACACTCAATATCAACTTAAGAAAAATTTACTTAAGACTCTATCTCTCTTACTTTAACATGGTATCAGAGCTAGGGTTATTATTTCCATTTCAATAAAAAATTTTAACGCTTCTGCGTTCTTTAGCCAAATCTTGGCATTGCTGCTTTGCAGCCCTTTAAACGCCTTTTTTGCGTTCCTTTGCTAGATTTTTTGCATTACTGCTTTGTGACATCTTAACGTGTTTCGCGTTCTCGTATTCAAGATCGTTTCTCGATCACAAATTTACGGCATCACTGTTTCAAGACCATCTCTTGGTATCAAATTTACGACATCTTCGTTTCAATACTGTCTCTCGGTCTTAAATTAACGGCATCGCCATTTCAAGTCGTCTCTCGGTCTCAAACAAACGGTATTGTCGTTTCACAGTTAGTTACGACATCGCCGTTTCAATCCATCTAGACGTCTCAACATTGGTATTAATCCGTTGTAGCTCTCTAGCGTGAGCATCAGATCCGATCGATCTTCGGGCCACCTTGTTCGCTGGTTGCTTCTTTTTTTTCAGATTTAATAGTCATTTTAACCTTCGGGTTTCTACATTAACCTTTGGGTTCTTCTTTAAACATTTAGGTTTCGTTCAAGGATTATTATCTTGAACTTTGAATTGTTGTTATTATGGCATCTTCACTGGTACTTACTTCTCAGGCTCGGTCTAAGCTCTTTGCACCTATTGCAAGAAGGAGGGACATCGCTTTGAGACATGTTCTCAGCTTCGTCATGAGTTACGTTCCTCGAGAACTGGCTGTAGTCAGTGATCCCCTCAGTCTCGATCCTCTAGTGCACCAGGATTACCGATCAATGTTATGTCATCTACCACTTTAGACCCTACCATTTAAGCTATTGCAGATATTAGCCGTCAAATTGTGGTTCTTCGGCATACCACCTCTCCATCTGCTACAAAACTATCTGATATTCGCCATCAAATTGAGGCTCTTCAAGCTATTACAAATATTAGCAGTCAAATTACGGCTCTTCAGCATACCATATCTCCATCTGCTGTACAACTCTCTGATATTCGATAACCATCAAATTGATGTTCTTCAGTATAGAGCCTCTACATCTACTGCATAACTCTCTGGTATGATTATTGTTAGTTCTTCAACCAACCTTTCGGTCTCTAGTATGAATGATCTCTGGATTTTTAATTCTGGTTATTTCTTTCATATGACTCGTAATGTCTCCCTCTTATCTTCTGTCTTTACTTCCTCTTCTCTTCCCCTATCTACATGGCTGCGGGACAAACTTTGTTTATCACTCAATATGGCTCTATCATCCCACTAACTGACACATCTGGTCGTCTAACTCTTGGCCCCATCTATGTGGCTCCTCAGTTGTGTTTGAATTTAATTTCTATTAACTCCTTATGTATAGATGGCCTACTTGTCTCATTTTCTTCTATACATGTATTGTACAGGATCCACAGGCGGGCAAGACTGTTAGGGCCGGTCGAAAGAGGCACAAACTATATTTTTTGGAATATCTTCACCTTCCAGAGTCCATACGTTAACGTTCTCTTGTTGCTTCTGTAAATCCAAAATCCTCTATCTTGCTTTCCGCAGATTTGTGGCATAGACGACTTGGTCATATGTATCATCAAAGGCTAAAAAGTCTTATCCAATCCGGAGTACTTGGTCTCGTATCCTCTTGTTCTCATATTGAGTCGTGTACTGGTTGTAAATTGGCTAAATTCATTGCTCTACCGTTTCCAACCAGTACATCTGTTTCTACTTTCTTATTTGATTTGATCCATTCTGATATCTGGGGCCAGCTCCTCTGACTTCTTCATCTGGCTACTTATATTATGTTAGTTTTATCGATGTTTTTTCTCGTTATACATGTGTCTACCTACTCAAAAATCATTCTAACGTGCTTGCTGCTTATCAAACCTTCACTGCGATAATCTTCACTCAATGGTAAGTATGTATTAAAGTTTTTCATTCTGACTGTGCCAAAGAATATATATCCTCTACCATGTGCTCTATCATCTCCTCTTATGGGACTATCTTTCAACAGTCGTGTCCCTACACTCATGAGAAAAATGGTATTGCTGAATGCAAACATCGTCATATTCTTGATACCACTCGATTCATGCTCATTTCTTACTCTGTTCCTCATCATTTCTGGGTTGAGACCATTCTCACTGCTACTCATGCTATTAATATCACTCCATCTAGCTTTCTTTCTGGTGCTACTTCTCATAATCGTGTTTATACTCATCCTCCCCATTGTAGACGTCAAAAATGCTTACAGACATCCAAATATCACTCAAGACAAAGAGAAGGTGATAAACATCAGTATCTAAGTCATGGGAGATCATACAAGCCCAAAGGAAGCAAAAGGATCTGTGAATCAACATAAAACAATGTGAATTCACAGAACAATGCAAACTACAGCGTGTGGGCGCGGCAGCTCATGGTGCCGCGGCTACAGCGCGGCAGCTCATAGTGCCGCGGCTAAGACGCGGCAGTTCATAGTGCCGCGGCTTGGGCGCGGCAATCCATGGTGCCGCGGCTACTATAGGGGATGCTACAGCGGTTACGAGGTAGTTATGTGATGATTATGTGAAGTCTACGTGGCGGCGTATCAGAAATAGAACGTGTGCTGACGTGGACAAGCAGTTGAACCACGAAAAAGGTGGTTAAAAGTCGTGGGAGGACAGTTTCAAGCACGATGGAACGTGCTGGTAACTGCCCCTGTGGCCGCTGCAGTTCATGCTGCCGCGCCAATAGCCGCTGCAGTCCATGCTGCCGCGCCAATAGCCGCTGCAGTCCATGCTGCCGCGCCAATAGCCGCTGCAGTCCGGGATGTCGCGGTCAAAGGGATAGTCATTGATCGGCTATTTCTTCAGTTATTGTCCAAGGAGGCTATAAATACCCCCCTATGGCCATCATTTAGAGGGGCTGAGCATTTCCAGAGCAGATTAGAGCAGAGAGCCTTGAGTTTTGGTGAATTAGAGCAAGAGAGAGAGTCTTCCTTCTTCACAAACATCCTCAAGAAGCTTCTAGCGAGTCCTAGAGATCTAAGCTCAGACTTGATCTTTAGAAGAGTGAACATCTTACATCGATAAGATATTCGCTTCAAATTCTTACTTCGATAAACGAAGGAAGAATCATTAAACCCCTCACGGTTTAATCAGAATCTGTGATTTGGTGGTCCACGAGTCAAAGCGCTCCCGGCACAGGCAAAGATCCCACGCAAGCAGCGATCCAAACAACGATCCTGCGTTTGTTTCTCAAGAGTTGTAATTTTCCTTTTGTTGTGTAAAAGAAGTCTTATAAAAAGACTATCTCTTTTGAATTTGTTGTAATCGACCGAAGATATAATGAATTCCATAACAAGGTCAACTTTTGACGCAAACACCCGTGAGGATCCCAGCCCCGGTTTTTGAGCCTGAAGCTATAGCCTATAAATAGCTCTTTTAATTGTTCCTAGGGCTTTGGTGTAAAGGCTTGGTGAAAAGTGCAGCAAAGAAAGGCGGCTGTGCAAGAAAAAAAAAATCAGCAGAGTTCTTTCTTTGGTTGGCGTGCAAGTGCGAAGCAGAGCAGGGGAAAATTCGTGGCGGGTGCAAAAGTGTTGGCAGTGTTCTTTTTGGGGAGCGTGCAAAGAGTCCTTTTGTGCTTTTGAGAGAGATATTTGTGTGAGGGTTTAGATTGAGTAGTTGTAAACCCTAGTTGTATTATCTCCCTCTAATAGTAGATACCCCTCCTTGCCCCGTGGACGTAGGCAGTTTGCCGAATCACGTAAAATTAGTTTGTTTGAGTTTGTGGTCATTGTAATAGTTATTAGGATCCCTCGACAGGTCAGTCCTAGAACTGATGAGAGGAAGAGCCGATATCTCACTTGGTTGAGATATCCGCTTCAGATTCTTGTCTCCTTGGTGAGACGGGAATTCTTATTATTGATCTTTCTCTCTTATTGTGCACCAGAAACTCTGCCGAAATTTCCGCTGCGCACAACAATTAATATGTAACTTCACTAAGAAAAAATTGTCTCGTATAAGTTACCATAGAAACTAGCAACTCAAATTAAAGAAACATGTCACTTGAATTGAAAAACCTTAGGATATAACACAGAATAATATCTCTTAAATTACATAATAGTTTTTATAAAGTCAATTACATAATATATAGGCTCAGTAAATAACTCTTTCCATTGATTATACTAATTAACTTCTACCAAACAGAATAATATCTCGACGGGTCTGCTCATCTATTCCCGGTGTCTTCAACGGGCTTCATACACAGCTGCGAACAAAGGAGGGGGAAAAACAATTCAGCCATGAGAATTATTAGTACTGTTGAACTAGTACTAATTAGTTTGTATTAAAATGGTCTAAATTAGAATATCCTAAATGTTTTGAAGTGATTATTAATACAATCACATTTCTTAAGCAAATAAGATATTGCGCTTTACATAGCAAAACATTTGAGCAATTTAATTTAGTGGCAAACCAAATTTACTTTTGCAGATCGAACAATGATGATTTCACTTGATAAAAACAAATTTCCACTTTTGCCATTTGCTCTTCAATTTAGGATCTCTAATTATTCAATTACCCACTTTATACATGAGCTAGAGAAACTATGAATGTAACATTGTTAAAAAAGTGACAAACGGAAGAGGAGGAAATAGGAGTTCAAGGAACTCAGAGCTTATGGTCAAGAAATTAAAATGTATTACATAAAAAGTAAAAAAAATAAATTGCTAGAAATTAATTTTATTATTTACGTTTGGTAGTGCGCTTCTTGTAAAGAATCGTACAACGCTTGCATTTCTCGCACTTTGGAGGATGCTGACTATTAATGTCGAACGTAGTCTCCTGCGAACAACCTAAACGTGACTCCCAATGTCATTAGAAAGTGAATTTGCAGCCCATGCACATATGAAAATTTTCAAAATTACAAACAAAACAGAAACATATATATATCTTTATCCAAACACGAATTGCAAATTTTATCAAAACACCTGTATACAAAGAGGTGGTCTAAGCGATTCATGAGAAATATAGGAGGATTGTTTGGATGCTTTGAACTGTTTTCTTTATTGTTCAAAACATTGTGCTTCT
>NC_033800.1:80449546-80456294 GCF_001876935.1 Asparagus officinalis
TTATTCGTAGATACCTCCACAAATGTAGATGACTGGTGCAGGTGGAGGATCCATCGATGATGGATCAAATAAACAAGAAGAAGATCAGGGCTTATGTGATAAGAGAGGATCAATAGTAATTATAAAGGGAAATTCATAGGAAAGTTATGAAGACCTTCTCATGCCATTGTGGTGATTTTCAAGGTGGTATACTATTTGGTTAACCAGCCTCAACTTCTTTCTTCAGTGAAAGGGAATCACGACTTTACTTTTAGGGTAAATTTCATATGACCCCCTGTCTATTGGACTATTTTGAGATAACATCTCTAAATTATAAAGATCACCTAACCTCCCCCCCAACTTTTGGGAATTCACCAAAACCCAAAAACAATAGCGGGAAAAAAACATTCCTAATGAATCAACAAGCTACCCAACCAAAATAATGATTAACGACTCCATTAACATCGTTAATAGTGTTCGATGGGGGAAAATTTGAAAGTTTAAAGTGGTTTGGTGAGACACCTCAGATATTAGGGATTTAGTGGAATAAAAAAAAGTTTTATTCCACATTTGTGCATTCAAGTCAAAGATTATCTATTGCGCTTCATCCTACCAAGTCATTTGTGCATTCAAGTCAAAGTTTTATTAACATCGAAATGAAGTCATTTGTGCATTCAAGTCAAAGATTATCTATTGCGCTTCATCCTACCAAGTCGAGCTTATTGAAGATCAAATTGCTTGGCTAAAATATTTTAGGTTTATACTTTGTGTGTTTATACTTAGAACTCAAAAGTCATACACACATTTGTTTTGATTTACTGTTTATTTTGATTTATCGCCATTTTTAGATTATAGACTTAACGACACAATTTTATATCTTTTCTCAAATCTACAAATCTATTTTAAAGTGTTTCAAAACTTGTTTGAAAGAAATTTGTTAAAGTTAAGTTTTAACAAGATCGTATGGTTTACCGATTTCCAAAATAATGTGTTGTGGATTAATGACTTAATATAACTATTGTATATCTTTCATAAAGTCTATTAATCTATTTAAAAGAAGATTCAAACTTGTTTGATATCATTTTGTCAAAATCAAGTGTTTTTAAACGAACTCTTATTTTTAACACTTTTGTAAAATGACGAGTTTTCACAAATGAAAATAGCGTTTTCAAAAAATTCTTCTCTATAATGCTCATCTTTATGTTTATAAACGTTTCCCAAAATTTCATAATTTTTCGAGTAAATTTATTATTTTTAATTGATTTAAAAATTTTAGATTTTGCATGTATCAGTTTATCAGTCATCAGTCGACCGAACGGGTCAGATCAGTCGACCGACCAGAAAGAGTTTTTTAGTATTTGAGTTCTCAGGGTTTTTCAGTCGACCGACACACTTGTATCGGTCGACCGATAGACACCCACCGGTCGACCGACACAAGTCTATCGGTCGACCGAATATATGTTCTTTGCAAATAACGGCTAGTTTTCCAGACTTTGTTTTTTGTTGGTTTTTGCCTTGTTTTTTGTGTTTGAACTGTTGTAATGAGAGCCTATATATCTCTCTCTGGTTTCATTTTCAAAAATTAAGGAAATGGGAGGTTAGAACAAGTTTTACAAGTCTTTGTTTAAGGGTTTCAAAGAAAAATCAATTGTGGTTTGCTTGTGTGCAGTGATTTTCACTAGAGAGTTATTGCAACAACGTTCTTGAGGATTTCAACCTCAAACATCTACATTCCTTGATTGTTTTAGAGAAGTTTTTCTAAAATCATCTTTTAGCAAATTTATTATTTTTTGTTCTCATATATTTATGCTAGATTGAATTGAGTTTATATTTGATTATACTCATTGTTTACACACACAACCTATTGAGCCTTTAGTATTTTCACATATAGTATATTTTGGGTTGTGAGATTATATCTTTAAGAGTGAGCTTAGAATTTCGTTCTCATCTTTGTTAGAGAACAAACCATTGTATTTGAGCTTTATTATTGAGAGAACACATTATAATACACAAGGATACTTAGAGAAGTGGTTGGTGAGATACGAGGTCAATTTTATAAGGAGTGACGTCGGTTGTAAATCCTAGGGAGATGTTGTAATTCCGAACACTTGAGAAAGATAACATGGGCTAGGCCAAGACTTAGAGGAGTGTATTGTGTATTGATAATTGTGTGAGTTGTAAACGTTTATCGGTGAGCGTTAAAAACCGATTGTGTAACTTTTTGTGTTGATAGTGGAGATTCTCCTCGAGGGTAATGAGTGAAGACGTAGGTCGTGGGTCGACCGAACTCCGTGATCATTTTCTTATGTTTGTGTTTGATATTGGCGTATATTTCTCTTATATCTTGTGCTCATTTTTATATCGCCTATTGTCATATTGTTTATCATTGTTTATCCTTGCTTATAATTTATTGCGTATCATACTTGCTAGGATATTAGTTAATAAGTTTTAGTTTAATATTAATATCGGATTAGATTAATAATTACCCTATTCAACCCCTTTCTAGGGTACTTTTATTTGGTATCAGAGCTTAGTGTTCTTGATTTGTGGCTTCATCACCTAGAGTCAAAGATCTAAGTTTTTATATCTTGCTAATCTAGTTTTGAGATTATTTTATATTGCTTGCATTATTTATCATGGATATGCATGGTGCACCTAGTTTAGGTTATGTCATTAATATTACTCCAAAATTCATTAATTCCCCTTATGCTCAATGTTGTGTTAGATTTAAACTTTTTGTTAGATCTAAATATTTTGATTTATGGGAAGTTATTGATTATGTTTATGTTGTTGTAGGCTGTCAAAAAATCACAATAGATAGTTGATCCCCATCAAAACACCAATAATGGAAGTTACACTCTGACGACTTCCAGAAGCCTTCACAATCAACATCGAGAGTTACAATCTGACGACTCTCACATATCAAAGAGCTAAAGCAAAGATTAATCTGACGACTCTCACATATCAAAGAGCTAAAGCAAAGATTACAAAATGACGATCTTTGCAACGCTCTGACAGAAAGAGACTACAAATCGACGGTCTCTTCAAACCAAGACGTGGGGGTCCTCCTCGCGTACCAGCATCAAGACGCACCATGTTCATAGCCACGAACGCAGTCAAAACGCAGCTCCAATCGCTGCCAAGCACAGCTAAAACGCAGCTCCAATCGCTGCCAAACGCAGTTTCAACAATCAGCCGCAGAACGCAGCTCTAATCCGCTGCCAGACGCAAATCCAATCCGCTGCCAGACGCAACTCCAATCGTTGTCAGACGCAGTTCAAACAGTTGCTCAAACGCAGCTCCAATCAGCCACAGAACGCAGCTCCAAATCGCTGCACAACGCAAATTCCAAACGCTGCGTCCGAGCTTCCAGATGCTGTGTTCAAGCTTTTAGGCATTGTGTTTTGACACAGAATCCATGCCAGAACACGGGCCTGCGTTTGACTCGTTCAAACACGAGCTGAACGGTTCCAAAACCGTTTCCCAATTTTCTCATCATGATGGCTCCACTTGGATTTCTCCAATGTGGGCACAATATAAGCACAATTAATAACTTTTCATAAATCGATATTTCTAGATTCAACAAATAGTTTAAATCTAGAAGCCCATTGTGCATAGGAAAAATTAAATTCATGCTAGAATGCAGGATCTGCGTTTGACTCGTTCAAACACGAGTTGAACGGTTTCAAAACCGTTTCCCACGATTTGAGGGGATCACAACTCCACTCAGGAGTGATTTAAGGGGCGGTTACATCCCATTAGCCCCACTGAGGAGCGAATTAAGGAGGTGGTTACACCCCTTAATCCCCTATAAATAACTAAAAATCAATTCAGTTTCGGGCGGTCGGTTGGAACTTCTTGACAGCGAAAAGAGGATCCTTCATCCTTCGGTTGGAGCTTTGGAGATCGGCAACAAGATCTTCTTCATCCTTGGTTTATAACCGACTTTCGGTTAAATCAACTCTTTCATAGAGTTTCAAACTCGTTCAGAGTTCTCCACAACGTCAAATCGTGAGGAGAAGACCACGTTCCAGTGAAACAAGACATCGGATCATCAACGAGAAGCAAACTCGACACGAGCATTCGAGGGAGGCATCTCATCGCCACCGTGAAGAACCCAGAATTAAACAAAGGAGAGAATCCAGATCATTCTCTTCTCTTTTGTAATCAGGAAATCCAATTGTAACTGAGATTAAAGGAATACAAATCAATTTTCCTTCGTTTCTTTTACTGCAAATTTTCCCACAAACAGTTGTACCCATTTTGGAAAAATCCAAGTAGAGTAATAATGATAAGAGAATGTTTACAATAAACAAGCTATTGTTAGAATTTTTGCTAAATGTATTGACTCATCTATTTCTAACAAGCTTGCTTCTTTTGATTGTGCTTACAATTTGTAAAAACTCATAGAAACACTTCGAGGAAACTTGGAGGAGATTCGACGTGCTTTGACGGATTCTACTTCAAGTACAATTGGAGCCTCATCGTGCACACGGTCACTAGGCGATAGCCCTAGTGAGGTATGCGAGTTCGATTTTGATGATGATTTATTTATTGATGAACTCGCTTGTGCTTATGATAGATTAATACATGCCTGTAAAAAGTTACATCATAATTTTATTGATTTAAAAGTAAGCATGTAGAGTTAAAATCCAATCATGATATGCTACCTTCTAAATTTGATTCTATTGCTAAAGAAAATGTGATCCTAAAAGAAAACAATGAAAATTAAAATTGGATCATATTGACTTGACTTCCAAAGTTGCTAGTATAACTCGTGAGAAGAATGATGCCTTATTAGAAGTAGAAACTATTAGGGATGAATTTAATTCTTTTAAGAATGATCATGTTTGCCCTACTTCTATTGCTAATGCATATGTGCCTAATAATGAGTTGAATCACATGATAAACCGAATATCTTCATTAGATTCAACCTTTAAAATGTATTGATAATAATAAAAAATTTATGGACTTATGTGCAAAGTCACATATTAATTCTTCCAAATCTAAGACTCACTATGCACACATTTATGGCAAAATTTATAAGTGATCAATTTGCGTCCGTAAAGGCCATATTGCTAAATTTTGCTATGATGCACAACAAACCACTAATGCTAATATTATTACTCATTGTGCATCCCATCATGTTTCCTCATCATATACACATATACATACACATGCACACAATATTAATCATAAGCATGTTAATGTGTATAAGTGTGATTTTTGTGGAAGAGTTGGTCATTTAACAAAATATTGTTTTGATTTGTGAAAAGTTTCTAAATCGCAAAATATTTTAAAAATACCAACTTTGTTTAAAAATATTTCACATTTGCAAAATGATTTAAAAAGACAACCCTTGTTTACAAATGTTTCTCGTGCATAACTACATAGTCAACACAAACAAGTGCAGCCATTCCATTACACCTATTGTAATAGAATGGGTGATTTGCGTGATTATTGTTATGACCAATCACGTGCATAAAATACACCCAAATAGATTCATAACCCAAGGGCCTTGGATTTAACTGATAAGGGTCATGTCTCTAAACTCTTCGGTACCAAGAGTGTTTGGGTACCAAAATATTTTTGATTTTAAATTTTAAATTTTTTGTAGTTTTTGGTTTTTCATGTTCTTTAAAAGATGATTTTTGTTTGGACCTTGTTTGTAAACAAATTTATGAGTTTTTTAAAAGGAGAATATTTTTTGAATATAAAATAAATGATGTTTTAATTTTTTAATTTTTTATTGATCAAACTTATTTTTGAAAATTTGTTTTTGTTTTCATTACATATCATGAATTTTTATTGGTTTTGATTTTGTAGAAGAGGTATATATTTAGCAATCCCCCGAATTTATTGATAAACTTTTATATGGGTTGAAACAAGCTCCAAAATGACATGATCGCCTTCTAGTTTTCTTGTCGAAAATGGTATAATAGATCTTGGTTTGTTTTATCCTGAGTATAATTCTTTTTGATCTTTGTGGATGAAACACATAAATGTTTCGATAATTATTTTTGTGTGATCATAGAAATAGGAAAAATATGTCCCTTATTTATATTGATACAAAATCTCAAAGTGGACATGTTTTTCAAGCCTCTTTATGAAGAAAATATTTTGTAATTTAAAAGAGGTAAATTAGGCATGTTTTGAATCATGTTTGCTTAACCATCTTTTAAAATGATGTTTTTATGATTCTTGACCTTCATTTTATTATTATTTGGACTTTTATTATTTTTATAATTTTCATGACTCTCATGATTTGCTTTTATTTGAAAATATCTTTTCATGATTTATAATTTTTTGATTTCATGAGTTTCATAATTTTTATGATCTCTCTCTCTCTCTCTCTCTCTCTCTATATATATATATATATATATATATATATATATATATATATAAAATCACATGATTGACCTACATTGTGGATGATTCGCTCCGTTAAACTTGATCTACATATTCTAAAACCCCAACACACCAAGTTTGGGGTGAACCCGTTGTCGTTTGACCCTTATCCACTCGTATCAATTTCAACGGTTTTGATTGAATATAACTTTTCACATGGCTCGACGGAGGGTCAAAAGACGATGAGTTCACCCCAAACTTGGTGTGTTGGGGTTTTAGAATATGTAGATCAAGTTCAACGGAGCAGATTATCCATAATATAGCTCAATTATGTGATTTTAGGCCACGTTCTTAGATGATTATCTAAGGCGTCACCTTAGGAACACTTCTCTCTCTCTCTCTCTCTCTCGATATATATATA
>NC_033800.1:80457027-80477678 GCF_001876935.1 Asparagus officinalis
AAATCCCGCTGCCCTCCTTCCCCAAGCGAGCGTCGGCCGGCGAAATCCCGCTGCCCTCCTTCCCCAAGCGAGCGTCGGCCGGCGAAATCCCGCTGCCCTCCTTCCCCAAGCGAGCGTCGGCCGGCGAAATCCCGCTGCCCTCCTTCCCCAAGCGAGCGCCGGAGAAATCCCGTTGATTTAATGTAGCAACGGATTCACTCTCTTCAAACTTACTGTAGCAGCGGATTTAATGGGCTTTTTTTGATTATTGCAGTTCCTAATCTTGCCAATACGAGTCATATTACCGTTGAGGGTGGTGTGGTGGCCGTGACTCTAACTAGGTGGTTGTTTTATGCTTTCCTGTTAGTGGATTTCACATATGCTACCGAAAACAACAATATGTTCGGTTCAAAAATGACTGGATATGGCGGTATCGCACAATTAATATCGCTGTGTTTATGGATGATGTGTTCTCTTGTGGACAACATTTTGTATCTTGTATTTTGTTCAAAAGCTACATGTCTAAAAAAGCTCACAAGTCTTTTGTAGTAGTTTTCTTATTAGTTTTTTGTAAGAGTGAGGGTTGTCTCACTGTAGTATTGATCACTCTCACAGAGAGAGTAGATACCATGTAATTTTTTCCTTTAATGATATTCTACTTTCACATAGCATTTTCCTCGTAATCAATATGATGTTGTATGCATGAATGGATTAAAATGATGTATTTATTCTTTATTTTGTCTACTACGATACATGATCCGTTCAAGAATGGATTGAACAGAGATGGTTCGAGAATGGATTGAAAAGTGTATACTTTGTGTTGAATGAATCCAAATGCAGATCTATTTTTCTATCCTTATTTCTTTGTAAGCTTAGTTGCATGCGTGGAAAGTTTAGCTGCATGTGTTGGAACAATGATAGAATAATATCACAAGTTATAAGATTTGATTGCCTTGCACCAGTATAAAATACAATGAGTAACATTCCACATTTCATTTGGGTCAGTGAACAAACATTTTCATTAAAACAATCGAGTAATACATAGCTTATACTCAGGCATACCTGAGCAAATACATTTTCTCTCAACTTGTCAATCTAGTTTGATAGTACCATGCAAACAAGAAATGAGCACACGTCTCTCAACAAGAGTATCCACATTGCTACAAAGGCTCCTAAAATTTTTCAAATACAAAGCTTCACCCAAAATTTCAATTGGAAAGACCTTTTACAATGATATAGCTTATCAGCACCACCTGCATATTCTTTACAACCTGCTCATAATATTTGAGTCTTCCACTAATAACAAATCGAGCCCTGACTCATAAAAGATTTGTTCTTTGATTTGTTTTGTTGCCGAGAAGAGAAAGAGTGGTGATCCAATACTTGCATTGCTTCTCTTTGATTAAGGAGGGATGAGATCAGCTGTTACTTCCTCCTAAACAATGGAGATACTTCTGCTCTGCATTGCAAAGACCAAAATTATATACCTTTATTGCATATTGCTTCAGAATTCCACTATTTGGTGAATTCACAAGCCAAAATCCTATTATGGCTGAGCGTTTCATTGAAGCAGGTAGCATGTACGTATCCCAAAATTTTTCATAGATGTTCAGGTTAGGTTTCAGTACTGCTATACAGCACAAATATCACAATGCTTCATCATATTACATATTGCAACTTAAATTAACGTATCCCTTTCCTGTTCAGACATCAACTGTTATTAATTTTAACAAGTTCAGGTGTGACTTGTTTGCCATATAGTGTAGTAAGCTAACTGAAGTGCTGAAATTGGTAATTATTAGTGTAAGAAAATGACTGATCCATCATTTAGTTTTTATATTGGTGGAAACAAATTTCTAAGATTTAACTTCTGTTAATTAACAATGTGGCATAATCACATAAAGACACATGCCTGGGAGTGCTTATCCCAAAATGAAGTTGGAAATGCTAAGATAGTCTATGTTTTACAAGCTCGTGTTTGTGTATCCCTGTTTTACATAAATAACAAACTTTCATTTTCCTGTATGCTTAAGTTTGTCTAACTTCTAGCCAAATCTACATGAGTCCCTGAAAATATACAAATATTAATTGGAATAACAACTCTTTTCTATTGAACTTGTACCCATGTGAGTTGATACTTGAAATTATTATAGGGGAGATTGAAGAGTTTTAGTTATATAAACCCATAAATGTATGCTTATACCTTCATCCTCGATGCATGTATCAATTTCTTTAAATTTTTAAATACACTAAGTGCAGATAATGACCTATGATGTATTTTAACCCTCTCCCTTTCCCTCTAGATCTCCTAATATGAGGACCGAGTCACAACCTCCCAGTGTTATAACAAACCAATTGAAACTGAATGGATGTGTTCCTCAACTTGTGATATTTACTTTGGAAAAAATGTTCGTCAGTTTTTTCATCAAAGAGATAATATTTATGATATTGGATGCTTAACATTCAATTTTTGGGTTATCTCATTAGATTTTTGGCTGACCCCTAAAATTCTGGATGAAGGCTTTGTTCCTTTGTTGTTTTTGTTCATTAAATTTCTGTTGGAAGTGTGTACCTGAGGGTGCCGACGGCGAGGTCTTGGACGGCGAAGAGATTGGCGGAGATCAGCGGCCGCTTGAGGAAGGAGGGCAGCGGGATTTGGGAAGGAGGGCTGGGTTTTGTGGAATTTTCAAAAAAAAATTCAATAAATGGTTTTTGGTATGAATGTGAAACCTTTGTAAACACTCATATAGTGATATATATTTATATATGTTCTCTTTGATCATCTTGAGTGAAATTTGGTATGTATTTTGCTCACATTGTGCCTCGTATGTGTAAGATTGCCTTAAAGCATATATCATCTTGAGTCCTTTATTTGCTTTATCATTTCCATCAATATATGATATGTGACATTTTGATAGGGAGAGCTTATTCCCAATATTTGTTTTATACTCACTGTTTGATGAGAAAATTAAATGAAGAAATTGAGAAAATAAATTTGTATTATTCTCTCTAACAGATTTAGAAAAAGAATGGATTATAATTCTCTCAATGCAATCTCTCTCTAACAAACTTAGAAAAAGAAATTACAATCTTCTTGTTTCGAATTCCCGATTTACAAAAGAGAGAAGGGATCGACATAGATCCTTCCCTTTGTTTAACCTGGGTTCTTCTTGGTGTCGATGGGAGTTCAGATCCTTGTATCCCGTTGACGTTCCGAACGCTTCACCTCGTTAGAACACGGTATTTTCCTCTTGACTTGATATTAAGGAGAACTTACGTGGCAAGTTTAAGAATAACTCTTAATGAGTTTAAGAACTTAGTGCGAGTTTGAAACTCTATGAAAGAGTTAATCCGAAAAAAGGAAATTAATCCTTTCTAATTAGACCGAAAATAATCCACGAGTCAATAAAAGCTCCTAGAATGGCTCTTGATGATGCTCCAGGCCCTCCAAGATCCGAAGATGCTCCAAGAGATAATTGCCGATCTTAATTCTCCAGGAAATTCCCCTCCAAAAAACTGGCCTTTCATTAAGCTGAAATTTTAGCTATTTATAGGACATTAAAGGGTGTAACCACCCTCTTGATTTGCTCCTTAATGAGGGTTTATGGGTTATAACCGCCTCCTTAAATCTCTCCTTAATGAGAGTTTATGGGGTGTAACTGTCCCCATTAAGTAAAAAACGGTTTTGAAACCGTTCAAGTTCTGTTTGAACCAGTCAAATACAAAATTCGCATTCTGGCACAAACTCTATGTTCTGGGATTGGAACGCAGAGTTGAGCTCCGCACTGGCGGCTAGAAAAATGCAGCAATGTGCTTTGTGTTTTGAGTCTGGAACACAGCCGAACACAGCCACGAGCTCTGTATTTTGAGTCCGGAACGCAGCCACAAACTCTGTGTTTTGAGTCTGGAACGTAGCGATGAGCTCCGTGTTTTGTTGTTGAGATGCAGAGATGAACTCTATGTCTTGACTTTGGAGCACAGAGGCGAGCCTCAGGTGAGCTTTAGATGAGCTTCAGGTGAAGTTTAATGTTAAGGCGAAGTCCAGTCTTGCAGACGGACTTCAGAACATAACTTGTTGCAAAGAACATGTCATAACTTTCAAACCATAAGTGAGAACCAGACGAATTATATATGAAATCGATTATCACGATGAGACGGAGCCGACCAAACCTACACAAAAGGTTCGGTTTTGCTAGAGTGTTGTAAAGATCGTCATCTTGTAACATTCGTCTTGGCTCCTTGAAAATACGAGAGTCATCAGATTATAACTCCCGATGTTGATTGTGATGGCTGTTGAATTAGGGCTTTCATTGGTTATTGTGAAAGTCGTCAGATTATAACATTCATCGATCTACGTGAAACTTTTTAAATTATAGCCTTCTGGAAGCCGTTAAATTATAACTTCCATCATCGGTGTTTAATGGGGATCAACTATCTGTAGTAATTTCTAAACAACCTACACTCACCATGCCTTTTTGATAGGGGAGCTTTTGCTCTCTTTATTTTTTGTAGTTTTCCCCATTTTGATGTTGACAATGGGGGCGAAACAAGTGGATTGTGAGTATTTTTATTTTCATGCATGAGTTATAAATTGTATATTCATTTGATATCATGCATGTCTTATATCTCTTTGTGTAGATTGTTTGTCATTATTAAAAGGAAGAGATTGTTAGGTCTCATATTTATGAGCCTACTATCTAATCTAGTTTTGATGATTTATAAATAATTCCTAACAATGCTTGTTGAGTGTTTATTTGTTTGTTAGGTATTCTACACAAAGATCATCTGTTAGAGGTTGGATAGAATTGCGCTTCAACGATAATATTCAAAGGAGGGTGGCGGAATTGAAATGAAGCCATTTGTGCATTCAAAGTCAAAGATTCTCTATTTCACTTCATCCTACCAAGTCGAGCTAATTGAAGATTAAATTGCTTGGGTATAGTATTTGAGGTTTATACTTTGTGTGTTTATACTTAGAGCTCAAAATTCATATAGACACATTTGTTCTGATTTACTTTTTATTTTGATTTATCACCGTTTTCAGATTATAGACTTAACGACACAATTTTATTTCTTTACTCAAGTTTATAAATCTATTTTAAAGTATTTCAAAACTTGTTTGAAAGAAATTCATCAAAATTAAGTTTTAACAAGATCGTATGGTTTACTGATTTGAAAAATAATGTGTTGTGAATTAATGACTTAATATAGTTGTTGTATATCTTTCATAGAGTCTATTAATCTATTTAAAAGAAGATTCAAACTTGTTTGAGATCATTTTGTTAAAATCAAGTGTCTTTAAAAGAACTCGTATTTTTAACACTTTTGCAAAATGACGAGTTTTCACAAATGGATATAGCATTTTCAAAAATTTCTTCTCTATCATGCTCATCTTCATGTTTATAAATGTTTTCCAAAATTTCATAATTATTGGAGTAAATTTGTTATTTTTAATTGATTTAAAAAGTCAGATTTTACATGTATCAGTTTATCAGTCATCAGTTGACCGAACGGGTCAGACTGGTCGACCGACCAGAAAAGTTTTTTCAATGTTTGAGTTCTCAGGGTTTTTCAGTCAACCGACACACTTGTATCAGTCGACCGATAGACACCCATCGGTCGATCGACACAAGTCTATCGGTCGACTGAATATACGTCCGTTGCAAATAACAACTAGTTTTCCAGACTTTGTTTTTTGCTGGTTTTTGCCTCGTTTTTTGTGTTTGGACTATTGTAATGAGAGCCTATATATCTCCCTCTGGTTTCATTTGCAAAAATTAAGGAAATGTGAGTTTAGAACAAGTTTTACAAGTATTTGTTTAAGGGTTTCAAAGAAAAATAAATTGTGGTTTATTTGTGTGAAGAGATTTTCCTAAGAGAATTATTGCAACAACGTTCTTGAGGATTTCAACCTCAAATATCTATATTTCTTGATTGTTTTAGAGAAGTTTTTCTAAACCCATCTTCTAGCAAATTTATTATTTTTAGTTCTTATATATTTATGCTAGATTGAATTGAGTTTATATTTGATTATACTCATTGTTTACACACACACAACCTATAGAGCCTTCAGTATTTTCACATATAATATTTATTAGGTTGTGAGATTGTATCTTTGAGAGTGAGGTTAGAATTTCGTTCTCATCTTTGTTAGAGAACAAACCATTGTATTTGAGCTTTATTGTTGAGAGAACACATTGTAATACATAAGGACACTTAGAAAGTGGTTGGTGAGAAACGGTGTCAATTCCAAGAGGAGTGGCATCGGTTGTAAATCCTAAGGAGAGGTTGTAATTCCAAGCACTTGAGAAAGGTGACACGGCTAGGCCAACACTTAGAGGAGTGGGAGGAGTGTATTGTGTATTGACAATTATGTGAGTTATAAATGTTTATCGGTGAGCATTGAAAACCAATTGTGTAACTTTTTGTGTTGATAGTGGAGATTCTCCTCGAGGGTGAGGAGCGGAGACTGTTGGCCTCTTTGTTTTGATGATGTTTAACAAATAATTTATCACTAATGTTGTTTGTCTAGTGTTGGTATATTTCTATTTATTATAGACAAACAACGAGTTGGAGGATGGATGGATTGCGCCATAATGATCATATCAAATGGAGGTTGGTGGAATAGTGGTTGAAGCTATGCAAATTCAAGTTGAAAATCCAAGTTCAAGCTTCATCCGCAAGATTACCAAGAAGAGCTTATTGAAGATCAAGATCGGCTTGGGTAATTTAGTTTAGGTTTTATATTATGTGTGTTAGATACTCTAAGCTCAATATCATATACACACACATTTTATTGGTTTCCTTGTATATATATACATAAGTTTTGGTTTCTATGCATATGTATAGTTATATATATACATACATAGTTTTTGAGTTTTTATGTTTATAAATATGAAATCACATGTTTCATATTTATTATTGTGTTTTAGTATATATTGCATAGAATATGAAATTTTGTGAAAATATTGTATTCTTAGTTTTTAGACTTAACAATAATTATATACATATTTTATTAAGTCTATATAATCATTGTGCAAAGTTTCAAAACATGGTTTAGCCTAAATGTCAAAATTCATATGTTTACATTTTTCGTGTTTTGGACTATTTTGCAAAATGATGATTTTTCACAAATAGGAAATGCAATTTGGAAAATTCTTTTTGTAACATGTTCATTTACATGTTTATATACATTTTCCAAAGTTTCATTATTTTTGGACTTCATTTGTTATTTTTAACAATCAGATTTTAAAACCTATTTTACTGTGTATCAGATTTTGGTCGACCGCATCGGTCGACCGCTCATATGTTCAGTCGGCAGTGGGCAGCAGAGAATTTGTCGGTCGACCGGTGCGGTCGACCGAGAGCTCAGTTTTTATGATCATCCAAGAGAATGTTTTTCAAATAGTTTAAAAAGAGTTTAAGCTTGTTTTAATCTTGTTTAAGGATTTGGTTTATGAAGAAAGTTTTACAAGAGTTTGAGGAGATTATCAATTGTATTTTGGGCATTCAATCCATCTCTCTCTCTTGTCATCTAGAGAAGTTTTCCTAAACTCAACTCTAGCTTTTATTTATAATTATTTGTTGATTATCATTTCTATTAAAGCTAGTTTTATATTGAGTTTAGATTTGATTTTACTCATTGTTACACACACCCACTTGAGCTTATTATATTTGCATACATAGTATAATAGGGTTGTGAGAGATTGTAACATTGAGTTGTGCTTAATTGAGTTCTCATCTATTATAGAGAACAAATTTATATTTGTTACATTGTGAGTGGTGTAAGGTTTTCGGTGAGCTAGAAAACCGAGTGTGTTGTGGAGTTTTCGGTGAACTATAAAACCGAGTGTGAGGAGTGAACATTGATCGGTGAGCGTTGAAAACCGACACTGTGAGGTGTAAACGTTATTCGGGTGAGCGTAGAAAACCCGGTTGTGATAGTGGATTTCTCCTCGGGAGTGGAGAACGGAGACGTAGGACGAAAGGTCCGAACTCCGTGATCATTTAATTGTGTTTGTGCTTTGGCGTTTATTTATATTTGTGTTCATTGCTCATATCGCCATTGTCTCATTATTTATATGATCCACTATCTAGCTCATATTGCTTACCCCTTTTGTGTTAGTTTCATATCCTTGCATATATCTTGTTGTATATATCATTGCATACATATTTCATCATATAGGATATATCTCATTGTTTACATTGCTTATCCTAGCTCATATATCTTGTGGTATTTTAATTAATTTTAATTGGCATTTCAATTGGATTAGATTAGCATAAGACCCTAATCACCCCCCCTCTAGGGTCTAACAATTGGTATCAGAGCTTGGTGCTCTTTGATTTAAGGTCTAATCGCCTTGAGTTAAAGATCCAAGTTATCTTTTTGTGCTAATCTTATTTTGATTTTATTTGTATCTTGCTTGCATACATTTTCTTATTATGGATATGAATTATGCATCTTGTTTAGGCTATGATTCTAGTATTGCTTCTAAATTCAATGTTTTTCCTTATGCTCAATGGTGTTTTAGATTCAAATTATTTGTTCAATCTAAAAATATCGATTTATGGGAAGTCATTGATTGTGCTTATATTGTGCCCACGTTGGAGAAATCCAAGTGGAGCAAACATGATAAAAAGATGTTTATTATGAACAAGCTTATGTTAGTTTATTAAATGCATTTGATTCATTTATGTCTAACAAGCTTGATTCTTTTGATAGCGCTTATACATTATGAAAATTCATAGAAGCGCATCAAGGAGACTTGGAGGCGATCCGACAAGCTTTGGAGGATCCCGCTTCAAGTTCTAAAGGAGCTTCATGCACACGAGCACTAGGCGATAGCCCTAGTGAGGTTTACGAGTTCGAACCTGATAATGATTTATCTAGTGATGAACTTGCTTGTGCTAGTAAAAAATTATTGCATGCCTTTAACAAATTGCATAAAGATTTTGTTGATTTACAATACAAGCATGATAATTTAAAATCCGATCATGAGAAGCTAGTGTCCAAATTTATTGCTTAAAGAAAGCAATGATTTATTAAATTTGGAAAATAAAAATTTGATCTTATCTATTGCTAGCCTACCTCATGCTAAGATTGATGTCATGTTAGAAGTAGAGAACATAAAGAATGATACAGCTTCTTTTATAAATGACTATTTATGTTCTACTTCTAATAAAAATGCATATGTGCCTAAAAATAAAGATTTGAATCTTATGAATAAATACATTTTATCTTTAGATTCAACTTTGAAAACATGCATTAATAATCATAAGAGGCTTATGGATATGTGTGTCAAGTCTAAGTCATCATCTACTCATTATGCACACATATATAGTAAAATTTACAAATGCTCTATTTGCGGCCGAAAAGGTCATTTATCTAAATTTTGTTATGATGCACACAAACATAAGAATTCTAATGCTCCTTGTGCATCTCATGTAGCTTCTTCATCTTGTACACTTACACATTCACATGCTCATTCTCACAAAGTTCATCATAAGCATGCTAGTTTGTTCAAGTGTGATCATTGTGGTCGTTTTGGTCATTTGGCAGAATATTGTTTTGATTTGAAAAGAAAATCTCGTTTGCCAAATGTATCTAGTAGACCACATGTTTTTAAATATGATGTTTGTGGTAGGTTTGGGCATCTTGCTAAATTTTGTTTTGATTTGCAAAATGCTCCAAATTTACAATTTGCTTCAAAAAGACCACCTTTGTTTAATGATGTTTCTCATTTGCAAAATAATTTTAAAAGAAAATCTTTATTTGCAAATGATTCCCGTGCACGAGCTAATGGTCCACAAAAATAAATGGATCTCTTTCATTGCATAAATTGCAATCGGAAGGGTTATTTGAGTGATTATTGCTTTGACCGTGTTAGTGCACTACATGTGCCTAAACGGGTTCATAACCCTAGGGGTTTGAGCTTTAATGATAGGGGTCATGTCCCTAAATCTCTTGGTACCAAGAATTCTTGGGTACCAAAACAAATTTGATTTTTAAACCAAGTATTTTAGTGTTTTTTTTTCTTTTTCCTTTTCTTGGTTTTGAAAATTATACTTTAAAATTTTTGAACATGAAAACAATTCTTTTTATTGATCAAATTCTTTTGTTTTCATGATTATTGATTTTGTTTTGATGAGAGGTTTGTGTCTATATAAACCCTCCGGATTCATTGGGTGTTTATTCCCAAATCATGTTTACCGGATGCTTAAATGTTTATATGGGTTGATACTAGCTCAAGAGCTAGATATAATTGCCTCTCTTAATTTTTGAAAATCAATGATGATTTGGTTTTTACGTTCTTGGATTTAAACTTTGAACTCATTTGAGTGATTAATTTGTTTTCTTTTGAAAACTTTTTTTCATGGTTCTCATGTTTCCTCATTCTTTTGCTTTCATAAATTCATTCATACATGGTTTTTATGCTTGAGAAATGAGACATTATGTTCACTTTGATATATTTATATATGTGTGTCCTCATTGTATTTTTGTATGTGAGTGGTGTTTAGCATTTTTTTATCTATGCTTGCTCACATATATTTGCCTTGATCTTTATTGCATATATTCCATATGGCATTTTGATAGGGGGAGCAATCCCTATATTATTCTGTGTTATACTCACCCATGCATATTGTTAGGGGAGCTTTCGCTCTCTTATTCTTTTTGTCCCCTTTTTGATGTTGTCAAAGGGGGAGAAATATTGTGAGTATAGTCTTTCTTGTTTATATGCATGATATATTATACTTTGTATATTCATTTCCTTTCATGCATATATCCTTTTTGTAAATTGTTTGTCATCATCAAAAAGGGGGAGATTGTTGGCCTCTTTGTTTTGATGATGTTTAACAAACAATTTACCACTAATGTTGTTTGTCTAGTGTTGGTATATTTCTATTTATTATAGACAAACAACGAGTTGGAGGATGGATGGATTACGCCATAACGATCATATCAAATGGAGGTTGGTGGAATAGTGGTTGAAGCTATGCAAATTCAAGTTGAAGATCAAAGTTCAAGCTTCATCCGTAAGATTACCAAGAAGAGCTTATTGAAGATCAAGATCGGCTTGGGTAATTTAGTTTAGATTTTATATTATGTGTGTTAGATACTCTATATTTCATATTTACTATTGTGTTTTTGAAATCATTGCATAGAATATGAAATTTTGTGAAAATATTATATTCTTAGTTTTTGGACTTAACAATAATCATATACATATTTTATTAAGTTTATATAATCATTGTACAAAGTTTCAAAACATGGTTTAGCCTAAATGTCAAAATTCATATGTTTACATTTTTCGTGTTTTGGACTATTTTGCAAAATGATGATTTTTCACAAATAGGAAATGCAATTTGGAAAATTCTTTTTGTAACATGTTCATTTACATGTTTATATATATTTCCCAAAGTTTTATTATTTTTGGACTTCATTTGTTATTTTTTAATAATTTTCCAAAAGTCTCAAAATCTGTTTCAAAACCTGTTTTCTGTAGTGTCTGTTCGCGGTCGACCGCCACGGTCGACTGCCCATGAGTTTAGAACTCAGAACAGTTCTTGTTGGCTCACGGTCGACCGTGGCGGTCGACCGTAGCGAGTCCACGTCGCGGTCGACCGTCGTTTGTCCAGATTCTTTTTTACTGTTTTTTGTTGCTCGCGGTCGACCGTCGAACTGTAACATCAGCTCTAACGGTTAGTTTTCCAGCCCGTTGCTGATCTGGTTTTTTGGTCTTTTCTTGTTTTTCTCTTGTCTTTGGGGTTTCATATAAATACCCCTTTACCTCAGTTTTTATGATCATCCAAGAGAATGTTTTTTAAATAGTTTAAAAAGAGTTTAAGCTTGTTTTAAGCTTGTTTAAGGGTTTGGTTTATGAAGAAAGTTTAAACAAGAGCTTGAGGAGATTATCAATTGTATTTTGGGCATTCAATCCATCTCTCTCTCTTGTCATCTAGAGAAGTTTTCCTAAACCCAACTCTAGCTTTTATTTATAATTATTTGTTGATTATCATTTCTATTAAAGCTAGTTTTATATTGAGTTTAGATTTGATTTTACTCATTGTTACACACACCCACTTGAGCTTATTGTATTTGCATACATAGTATAATAGGGTTGTGAGAGATTGTAACATTGAGTTGTGCTTAATTGAGTTCTCATCTATTGTAGAGAATAAATTTATATTTGTTACATTGTGAGTGGTGTAAGGTTTTCGGTGAGCTAGAAAACCGAGTGTGTTGTGGAGTTTTCGGTGAACTATAAAACCGAGTGTGAGGAGTGAACGTTGATCGGTGAGCGTTGAAAACCGACACTGTGAGGTGTAAACGTTATTCGGGTGAGCGTAGAAAACCCGGTTGTGATAGTGGATTTCTCCCCGGGAGTGGGGAGCGGAGACGTAGGACGGAAGGTCCGAACTCCGTGATCATTTGATTGTGTTTGTGCTTTGGCGTTTATTTATATTTGTGCCCATTGCTCATATCGTCATTGTCTCATTATTTATATGATCCACTATCTAGCTCATATTGTTTACCCCTTTTGTGTTAGTTTCATATCCTTGCATATATCTTGTTGTATATATCCTTGCATACATATTTCATCATATAGGATATATCTCATTGTTTACATTGCTTATCCTAGCTCATATATCTTATGGTATTATATCTCATTGTTTACATTGCTTATCCTAGCTCATATATCTTATGGTATTTCATACTTGCTAGGATAACTTGTTAATTAATTTTAATTGGCATATAATCGGATTAGATTAGCATAAGACCCTAATCACCCCCTCTAGGGTCTAACAGAGACATAGGTCATGGGTCGACCGAACTCCGTAATCATTTTATTGTGTTTGTGTTTGGCATTGGCGTATATTTCTCTTATATCTTATGCTCATTGTTTATATCGCCTATTGTCATATTGTTTATCATTGCTTATCCTTTCATATAATTTGTTGCATATCATACTTGCTAGGATATTAGTTAATAAGTTTTAATTTGGTATTAGTATCGGATTATATTAACAATTACCCTATTAACCCCCCTCTAGGGTACTTTCACTTATAGTTCTGTTTGTGCACTTTTTTTCACTCTTTAATTCTAGGGGATTCTTTGGAAACACCCCAAAGTTCAGGGGTCTTGAGAACTTTTTTATTCCCCTAAAGCCCGTAATTATCGGGTTGTCTCCCAAAACCCCTTTGTAACTATCAAATTTTTTCAAGAGACCCTCTTAAACGGCGTTAACGGAGTCCGCACTAATGGAACAAGATGAGGTCTATTCGCAATTGGACAAAACTGCAGGGAGCCTATTAGCCAAATATAAACATGATGTTAATGGACCGAAACCGAAATTTTTATCACCTACACTCGCTCTACCCGAACCTCTATCTCCATATTTAAATCCCTTCTGTCCCCCAAAATCTCCTACCCGCCAAAAATCCAGTTCAAATGAACCCTTCAAAGTGTCATCTCCTCCTAAAATCCTGCAAAACCCTGAACCAACTCAAGCAAATCCATGCACAATCCATAACCCAATCCCTCCACCCTCACCATCAACCCCTCTCCTGCAAGATCCTCAACCTCTATTCGAACCTCAACAGACCCATTGATGCCCTCAATGTCTTCACCCAAATCCCAGACCCTGATCTAATCACCCTCACCAGCCTCATCAATTTACACTTGCACTCCAATCAACCCCGAAAAGCCATCTGGGTCTTTGCCGAAATTTTAAAATCCGGCAAAAAACCTGATGGGTTTGCTGCCGTTGGTGCTCTCTCTGCCTCTGGTTTGATTTGTGATCTTAAGCTAGGAAAATCTCTTCATGGGTTTGTTTTAAGACATGGATTAGGATTTGAGACTGTTGTAAATAATGCATTGGTTGATACCTACTGTCGAAATGGTAGATTGGAGCTTGCCAAGATTGTTTTTGATGAAATGGGTGAAAGAGATCCTGTGTCTTGGAGTAGTTTGTTGCATGGATATGTGATTTATGGCAGTTTGGAGCATGCTTGTGAGTTGTTCGATGAAATGACAAAGAGAGATGTGGTTTGCTGGACTGTGATGATAACGGGTCACGTACAGAGAAAATGCCCGGTTCGTGCTCTAGAGCTATTTAGTGAGATGAAATTAGAGGGTCATCGTCCTACCTTGATCACGATTGTTGGTGTACTGTCAGCCTGTGCGGATATCGGAGCATTGGATCTCGGGCGTGCCATTCATGGATGCATTGCAAAAATAAATTTAGGGCTGGATGTTACCATCGTGTATAATGCACTTATTGATATGTATTCGAAGAGTGGGGATCTCAAAATGGCCGTTGAGATCTTTAAGGGTACGATGAAGAAGGATGTTTATACTTGGACTACAATGATTTCAGGGTTCGCAGTTCATGGCCAGGGATTGAGAGCTATCAAAGTATTCAACGATATGCTGGACTCGGGAATAAGACCAAATGAAGTGACGTTTTTGTCTGTCCTTTTGGCTTGTAGCCATTCAGGATTGGTAAATGAAGGTAGAGTTTGGTTCAAGAAAATGAGTGAAATCCATAAATTGAAGCCCAAAGTTGAACATTATGGATGCATGGTCGATCTTTTTGGGCGAGCAGGGCAACTTAAGGAAGCAAAGAAATTGGTAAAAGAGATGAGTAGAAATCCAGATTGTGTTATATGGAGATCATTGCTAAGTGCATCTTTAGTTCACGGTGATATAAAACTGGCTGAGACCGCAGGGAGAGAGATAATCAAGCAAGATCCTAATGATGATGGGGTTTATGTGCTTCTATGGAATATGTATGCTTCTTCGAATCGATGGGAGGAAGCTCGAGAAATGAGGAAAGAGATGACAGAAAGGAAACTTGTCAAGATGCCAGGGTGTAGTTGGATTGAGCTTGATGGTATTGTTCATGAATTTTTGGTCGAAGACAGGATACACTTACTCTGTGAAGATATATGCTTGATTTTGGAGGGGATTTCCAAGCACTTGAAGATGGATACAGTTCCTTTCTTTGAGGATGATTGTGTTTGGTTATAGATAATGAAGTATGAAGATGACCCAGAAACCAAAGATGATCTGCAATCCGCAGTTTTGCAACATTTCCAGGTTTTTCTTCCACTATGATTAATTTTTTTCCCATTCTAATTTTCTGCAAATACTCGCTGTATAATTCGTTTGTAACCATAAGAAACTCAAAATCATTTATGCAATGCTATATATTTTAAAACAGATCTCTCGCCAGGGTGTAGTTGGATTGAGCTTGATGTTATTGCTCATGAATTTTTGGTTGAAGACAGGATAACACTTACTTTGTGAAGATATATACTTGATTTTGGAGGGGATTGCCAAGCACTTGAAGATGGATACAGTTCCTTTCCAGGTTTTTCTTCCACTTTGGTTATTTATTTATTTTCTATTCTAATTTTCTGCAGATATTGGCTGTATAATTCGTTGTAATCATAAGAAACTCAAAATCATTTTGGCAATGCTATATGGTTTATAACAGAACTCTTGCTCTTTATAGAAGTAGTCGTTGTTTATCTTGACACGAACCAATCGAGCACTAGTTTTGAGAAATCTTACAGATTTGACACAGTAGTGTAGTACTTGCCAACAGTCTGTGAACATCTTTAATATCCAAAACCACAAAGCTCTCCACAATTTTGCTTCATCTAAGGAGCTCTGAGGACCAAAGTAATAACAACATGCAATCAAAATCTGTAAGACAAAATAAATCCATGGTAATTGTAATTGCAATTGTTCTGAGTAATAAATATAAAGCACAAAAATATTTCAGGACCTGACTTGAAAAACATTCATGTATTGTACGGTAACTATAGAAATCATTCAGAGGTACAGAATCATCATCTTTTTAGATCACCCTCTGATTTATTTTTCCCCTCCTTGCACATAGTACCTACGGCATGAGACCTCTAAAGGTATCTTCTCGAAAGCAATTTCTAGCCTAGAGAAATTATAAGATCCAGCATTCTCTCTCAGGCAATTTAGAAATTCCACCCGAGAGGAGGGAATTCAGGTCTCTGTGGTGGATTAGCTGCAAGTTCTCCTCGAGTTTTCTCTTGTTCCAGCCACAGTTGTCTGCTATCACCATTCTCGTGTTCATCTATTAGCATCTGATTCAAGCAATCTGCTTTCATGTTGCTTTCACTTATCTGGTGACAGTTGATTACTTCAGCATGTTTCGGTGGTCGTACAGCCTTCTTTCCTCTAACAACCTTCAGGAGAAAATAAATAATGAAAAATCGATACAGATGTCATCCATCAAAAAACACAATTGAGAAAATAATTTAGACTTCTGTTTCGGGGAAATTGCAACAACCTAACAACCCTCTTCATCTATACTGGTTTTTAAGTAACTCCCTCATCTAAAAAGTTCAACTAAAAGCCCCCTCTGTTTGTAACCACTAATGAAATAGTCAATATGTACTTCAGCCTTTTTTTGTTCAAATTTCTGCATAGACGTTTGCACTTGAATTGATGTCTAAACTTCAAAATTCACGTATTTAGGTAGTTAAGGGAAGAAAATATAGAAGAAAAGTCAGTCTCAAAAGAACTAATATTTTATTATAAAACCTAGAATTCTGCATGTGGATTCCGTACAGAGATCTGAAGGAACAAACTCCTCAACTAAAGGGTTTCATTACTGATCATAGTTGAGGGTTTTCATCTGTCGAACCTTTTAAATGAGGGAATTTCTAGTATTTTACCTATAATTTATACTCTTCTCACTTTCATATTAGGAATTTCAGTAGTCAAAAACCACCATTACAAGTTACATATCACAGAAAGGTATTAAACTACTGGTGTATTTCATATCCTTTGAAACTCACATAATTGTCAGATACCAAACTTCTGTAAATAATGAAGTAGTCGCCCGCCTGAAGGCCATGTGCTTTTACAAATTCACCTGAACGACGGAAACATACATACTTTACAAAACAAGATATGATGTTTTATAAATCAAATACACAAAAGTATGAGTACCTGTAGACTCCATAATATACATTCGGCTTTTATTATTGGGCCAGAACCTAAACATAAAATAAACTTAAGAAAATTTTCACCAACTATTCAAGATCAACATGGATAAATTTTCACAACTATTCAATACATTTTTGTGCTGCCATTTACTAGTATCTATATGGACAGTCCACAAGATTAAGCATTATAGATTTACTTCTCGAGTTAAGTGCTCAATTACAAAAGGTAATACCTGTACTTGAATTTCCATGTTACTGGAAGTGCAAGATCATCCACCTCCAATATGATTCCGTCCCTTTCGGTTAATGGAGGAAGATTCGCCTCTGCCTCCTTCTGCAGATTAAAAACAAAGTTAAACCAATCTGTAAATCCAATCATGGTTCCTATGTTTTGGCTTGAGTATAAATTTTAGAAAATAAATAATAATTCTATAGTTTGAATTTGAAATAAATTGATTACAACCAAAAGACAGAAAATGGGAGTGAAAACAATTACTTAATACCTTAGGCAGCACTATTCTACCAACAGTTCCAACATCACTATTTGACAACTCTTTTCGCATGATCAATTTTAGCGCTGTATCCTCCAGATCCTGCCAGGTTCACATAAAAGAAAAAGAGCTAATATTAAGAAATGTTTATGTAAATATTATTAAGCTGCTTTACATCGTTAAAGAGAGCAACCAGTATTTGTACTCTGTTTGAGCGGAAATCTGAACTAGCTTTGACTAATATACATTCATGAATTGTAGATAAATCTAACTTTATCATAGATATAATTTCTGAAAACTAACGGATTCATCAAATTTGTCATTCATCATGAACTGGTTTGTACATACGTCATCGAATTCTTCAATGGGAGGATGGATCGTATGTTGCCTTAAAGTCTGACGTATCCCCAATGAACTGTTCTCGCTTGATTGAATTGATCTGGACCGCATATTGCATATGTGTCCCTAGCAAAAAAATAGTCTTTAAGAAGCTAGAAGATTTCTATTACATGATTAGATAGTTTGAAAGTTCTCTTTTAATATGTTCACCTCATGATTCTTGGACTCTCCAATGTCTGAATGTTCATTTTCTTTGAAATTTGCTGACAAACAACTTGACGGCATGAGTGTTGGTTGTGAAGTAGCTGGTAATGCCATGGAGTTGCATGGCAAAGCTGCATAGGAACAAAACTTTAACATACTACTTAGAGCTTCATTTCATATCTCTCAAACAAAAAGGTAAATTGCAGACAACCCCCCTCATCTATACCTTCAGTAACACTTATCACCTGTATTCATTTATTAGCATCAATCACCCTTCAATTAGGGGTTTCATAACGATAAATTGCAAATAACCCCTCTCTCATGGATTGAGGAATACAAAATGTTAATGAAAATATTTGATGGTTTTGTACAAAGAACATTACATGAGCTTTTGGAGCATACTAGTCGCTAGATCTAGTATCGGGAAATAAACACTACTAAGAGAGCGTTAGCCTAAAAGACTGATATTGGTGACATTGTGCATAATATCTCTAAAACAATTATAGAAAATGTTTAGATTATACCTGATGCAGAGTAGAAGTTGTTGTTCATAATAGGAGGGAAACTTTCCACTTGCGAAAGAAAGGAGTAAGAATTTGGAGGGTTGATGTTTGGAAAGTCGACAAGTGTCTTCATGTTTGATACAGAATTTGGAACGCTATTGTTTTCATATGGCAACCCATTTCCAAGAAAACCACTTCCTGCATGATAACGAACAAAAGAAATAAGTAATAAATAAATAAACAAACAAGATAGTACTAACTACTATAATTAAAGGGTAAAACAAGATGGTGCAAGTTTTGAATGTATTGATTCATGACATTCTTATGAAGAAAGGGAGAAAGGAGAAAATATATAATATCATGAATATCCTTTCATCCTTTTTTTTAAATATTTTTTCTTCATCGATGGACTTCATTAATCTTTCCTTCTGCGATAAGGCATGTATCTTTGAGACTTTGTTATCCATAACTAAATTTAATTCACTGCTGGATAGCTGAGCTTCAATATCCACTTCTTCTCCTTCAATAGTAAAATTAAAACTTATATGCAAATTACATATATACAATTCACCTATTCATTAATATATCCAACAATTAGTGCACAAAGCTAGCATGATACCACATAATTCATCAGCCGATAGGAGGTTCATCTTCTTTACAAAAAATGTATTTATATTCTTAAAATATATATACATTAGTAAAAACAATGGCCTATATGTACATTCTGATACATTATGTACATTCTAATGCATTATTTGCAAATACACTCCAAGTCATAACACAAGAAATTTACTCAATTGATCAAAATCTAATGCTTAAACAAAGGATGCAAAAATTCTATACCAACCACTTGAATGCTTACCTAATTGAGCATTGTCTCCATGAAACCCTAACCCATTAAGCCCAACAGGTGCTTGATCGAATTCCAACTCTCGACACCGTAGCGAATTCGAACCTCCTCTTGACAAAATTGGCATTGAATTTTCACCTCCAAAGCAAAATCCACCACTTCTACTACTCTTTCCACCCTCACCCCCCTCCATTGAGCTTAATCGAAGATCCGTACTTGGTGATTTCACCTTCTTACCCTTCTCACTATCCAACAACCTATGAAAATTCATACTTCAAAAATTAGAACACACAAAAAACCCCTAATTTGAATTCAATGACACGCGATAGGAGTGAAGTAAATCTAGAGACTGTATTTGGTATTTATAGGCGAAAACTTACGTGGCGACGAAGTTGCGAAGAATACGGTAAAAGTAAACCCTAGGGTTTTTTTTAGGGAAGTAATTTTATGAAGAGGATTGGATTGAACCTAGACATGCACATTACATGCATATATGGCTAAGAAATCTTTGTCTTGAGGTGGAAGTACTGTAAAGATATAGTGAAGATTTGGTGAAGGTCTAATGACTTGAATCAATAATCACAATAAAAATATCAAAAGCAGAAAAAAAAAATTTAAAATAATTTTGGTTGTGGAGAATGAAGTTTGAATCAAGAGAGGCAAGAAAGAAGAAGGAAAGACGCTGGTTTTCAAGAGGTTTATAAGGAAATGGACAGGGGATCGTCTGAAATATAACTTTACATTAGAAGTGGGGCCCGCCAAGGTTGTATTCGTTGATTGCTTATCTTGCATAATTAAGCTGTTTGGTGTTATGGACTTGTAGTAGATCACATTATAGGGGTCCGTCGTGATGCAATTTTTTTTATTTTAAAGGGTGTTATTTGTAATTTTTAGATTGGGTCCTCTCCACTATTAAAAAATAGTGACAGTTACTATATTAAAATTGTTTATTTATTTACTTGGTGGCTGTGGTTTATTTTTAAGCATAAATTATGAAAGTAAAGCAATTCATGTGGTATGTTCGTTATTAGATATAGAATGAATCATAATCATCCATTACGAATGCAGTTGTCTTTTCATTTTAATTTTTTTATGGTGAAGAAGATCCAATTCCTTTTTCTTTGAGGGGGAGGGCTATCTGCAATTTTTAGTTAAGTTTGAGATTTCCATGAGTTGGTGCAAATATTCATTTTGTTTGTGTTAGCCATGATTGTATAATTGGCACTTTTCTATGGGAAGGTAAAGCTATTCGGTGTTAATGAATTGGTAGGGGATTGGTTTATTGGGGAA
>NC_033800.1:80477688-80516545 GCF_001876935.1 Asparagus officinalis
TTATTTAATGAGAGAAATTGGTTGGACCAAGCTGTACTGTTACACGTGCCGCTTTCTAAGTGGAGGATGATGGGTTGCTGTGTTTAGAGGTCCTTAACGGATTCGGGTTTGAATTAAGCGGGTAGCCGAAGATTAAGCCGCTTTTTAATCTTAACCATTGAAATAATGACGTTGTTAATTAAGAGGAAGAGTTTTCTTCTCGTTCTTGCTCCCTCTTAATCTTTTTTTTCCCCTCCAAAGTTTTTCTTAAGTTCTTCTTGGTTGTGTCATTAGTGAGCAAGGAGAAATTATTTTCTTGCCTTTTCGTCTCTTTCTTCTTCCTCTCTTTGCATTGAGAAGAGGAGGGAGAAAGAGAGGAAGAGGAGGGGCAAATTTTGGATGGGAGAAAGGTATGCGCTAATTCTGATTTTATCCAACTTTAGAAATTTAGATGTTATTAAGCACATTTTTCCTTACTTGTCTTAAGGATCAATACAACTAATTTGATTAGTCAGAATAAACTTCATCTTAGGCTTCATAATTGTATCCAATTTCTTGGGCGATGTAAAGGACCTAGCTTAATTAATTTTTCAAATGCAGCAAAGTTTTTTTCTTTTATCTAATTGTTCGTGTGCTTTATAGCTTTAAACCGATAGCTTGTTATGTTTTTTATTGCGTTATTTCTTCTACTCATGTTTTCTTATTGAAGTTTTTCCTTTTGAAATAATCTGAACTGAGAGCAGACAGATATCAATATTAATGATTTCATCAAAGATATTGAAATGAATAGGATACAAAATACACAAGTTATATACCTTGTTTGGTTCATCACTTTGCCCCAAAGACAAGCAACAAGTAAATAAGCAAATGTAGATTATAAATCTTCCACATAATCTCTTCTCCTTTCCTATGCTGAAGCACCTAGTAGAAGTCAGTCAAAAATTTTCTTTCAACTAGGCCACAAACTTTGGACGATATTAAAAAAAAACAACTTTGGACAATTTTTAGATAACCCTGATAACTTTCACATTAGAAAACCCCCTAAAATTATTGGTTATCAGAAAATCCCTTTTAACTTTAAGATTTTATTAGAAAAACTCCTAATATTTTAAAATATAATTAACATACCTTATGATCTCCCCTAAATTGCACTAACCCCTCACTCATTTTTGGGAGCACTTATATTTTTGAAGTTTCTCAAATTTACGTTTTAATACTTTCTATTTGGCGAAAGTGAGAATTTTGCTCAGATTTTCCCCTTGTTATTATGCTCACAAACTAATTTGACAACCCTTAGATTCTATTTTGAAATATAGTTTGTGTAAGTTTAAAATATAATTAAGATATGTTTGATACTAAATTCAACAAATATTAATGTATAATTTTTTTTTCATATTTGCATTACATAAGATATTAAAGTGTGACTTTTCGAAACTTCAAGGTGTACAAGTGCCCCCCGAAACAAGAGAAGATACATAAGTGCAAATTAGGTAAGCTATAAGGTATTTAATTGCTAATTTGCCAAATAAGAACCCAAAAGGTTCGCTACGAAAGGACGAAAGGTTCAAGGACTCTAGACCAAGAACCACCGTCATTTAAAACGACAAAGTCAAATATTAATTAACAACTTTTAATAGATTTATTTTCAAACCATATGGTCATTGACGAGGCCCACATCATCGTAACATCACGTATAACACGCGTGAGTTGCGTCGTTAGAATCATTGCCCATGTAGAAAATGTTTTATGGCCCAATTTATAGAAACTTCTTATGGTTAGGGACCTGCATAAGCTTTGGTTCAGTCCCTTTCTAATGAAAATTTCTTCACCAACACCCTTCCAGGAATCTCTCGGTCCTTGTGTTCGATTTATTTGCAAAATTTATATTCACACCACACCCACACACCCTCCCTCTTAAATTATCGATATTTACAAATTTACCCTTCAAAGTTAAATATTGCTAATTACTTTATTTCTTCCATATTGAGCTAGTATATCCGCAAAGTTTATGTTTTTTTGTTTCGAACCGCGCAAAGGGGGAAAAAAAATCAGCCAAAACAAAAAAGTATGCGCGTGTTGAAAATATTCCTCAACATAACTTTTTGGCAATTTAAACTTGATGTGCTGGAATTGACGTGGTTTATTTGGGATTTGCAAATATGGGTGACTTGGGCGCATATATGTAAAAACCCTTATTTATTTATTTATTTATTTTGAGAGGGAGTTGAAGTTTAGTCGTCTTGAAAATGATAGCCACCACATGTTCACACCAAAAAGGAAAAAGACAAAGCATGGAGAGATTCATGCTGCCAACACGCCATGACATCCACTAGAACGATAGAGATGCTTTTTTATTTTAAATTTCAAAACAATTTCATGGAGAAAAAGTTTTTATTTGTATATCCTTCCAAATGTGACTTTTAGAGATTTGAAGATTTTCTATTATAGACCTCTTGGAGTTATAATTTGTGCATTCATATTCTTGAAACTAGAAAACATCCAGTGTATATTCTATCAGAACATCCATACATCATACAAAGTATTTGATCTATACTGTTTATGAGTGGTTGCGGGGTCAAATTGGGGGAGTTCTTATACTATATTGCAAACCGTGTATCATTTACTTTAAGGGGGTGTTTGGTTACATTTCTATAAATTATAGGAAATGTTTTCCATCCCAAATTTGATTTCCTTGTATTTCTTAAAAAAATTATAGGAAAAGTTTTGAGAAGTTAAAAAGTACAAATTTTCTTATTTTTTGTATTGTGCTTGTTTGGTTCAAAACAAAAAAATGAGAAATAACTTTTGGAAAAGTAGCAACATTTCCTATAATTTATAGAAATGTAACCAAACACCACAAACTTTATAGAAAAGTGAGAACTTTGTAGAAAAGAGTTAATGAGTTTTATTATTTAAATAATGAATGCGTCAGATTTCCAAGAGATTTCCTCCTATTTTAGAAGGAAATCAATTTCCATAAAATTTGGTACTTTTGGGCACTTTACAGAAAACATTTCTGTAAATTTTTTTGGAGCCAAACACAGTTTATAGAAATGTATAAAAAACTCTTAATTACATAAATGTCATGCGTCAGTACTTTTGAGAAAACATCTCAAAAACAATGCAACCAAACACCCCCTAAGACTATCAATCAGGAAATCTTTCCAATACTTGCAAAAATTAACAGAAACATCTTCAAACTTAAGAAAAAAAAATCAGCTTAAACGCTCTCACTCTTGAATTAACGGAAATATTCTCAATCTCAGAAAACTCAAACTTCGAAATCAAAAATTTTTAGTAAGCCATCCGCTCTATACACAATTCAGCTGACGATAGACGTGCAAGAGTCGAACTACGCCATGAGAAAAATATTGTTTGCTGGGGGGGTATCTGCAAAGGATCCAAAAAAAAACACCTATTTCCCTTTCCAAGTTCCAAAATTACTGGAATCACAGGAAAAAAAAATGTTATTTAATAGAATCAACGGCGGTGCGTGAGCATATTCGGTAGAATATGCCCCAGGATAACTGACGCTTATCCTACGCTACCACAAATCCTATTCCAATTCTAATTCCAATTCCGATTCCCATATATTTTAGGAAGCGGGCACGCGACTCCAAAACCCTAAAAGAAAATCGCAACATTTAATTTGAATAGCATTAATTCTTCAATTTATAAAGGGACTCCCACAAGAAGGGAAATTGCCATCAAGCTCGCTTCTTTCTTCGCCATTGAAGGTGAGTTGAATATCCGTGAAGTAGGATCTTCTACTTTTTTTTCCTTATTTAATTTTTGGATTTTTTGGGTAGTTTTAGTGCTTTTGCTTTCAATTTCAATATTTCTGGGTAAAATTAGAGAGTTTTACTTAACACAAAAAGAAATTAGGGAAAATTTTTCATCAAGCTCACTCCTTTAATCGCCATTGCAGGTTATTTCGTTCACATTGAAATTAGAAATTTTTTTTTGCGCGAGGGATTTAGGGAGTTACCGTGTCAAAAAGGGATTTTGTGTTCAATTTCCGTTTGCATTAAAATTTTTAGTGCTTTTGCTTTCAAGTTTTCGTCTTTTTGGGTAAAATTTGAGAATTTTATCAAGATATTTTTTGTCATGTTATACCCTCATTTCTTTCTTAAATTTATATTTATAATAATTTACAAGAAGGGAAACTTTCATCAAACTGGAGCTGTTTCTTGGCCATTAAGGGCTTCTCTTTGTGCGATTATTGAGTTTGTGAATTACATGTCTAAAAGAGTTTTCGCGCTCGATTTCCTTTTTATATTAGAATATTTAGCTCCTTTGCTTCCAAGTTTCTTTGTTTTTGGGGCAAAATTAGTGAATTTTATTTGAAAGCGCCATCAATCCACCGTCGCGTTGACGCAATTTAATGGTCAGAAAAGGATAGCTTGTATGAAGAGGGCAATTTAGACTTTTATTGGTTTGTTATTACTATTAAATTCAATTTTCTCTAATTATTTCTTTTACAGAATCGAAGTCAATTAGAGAAGAAGAAAGGGATTGAGTCTCCTATGCTCTTGGGCTGCTGTCAGTCTCCTTTGACAGCCGGCCCCCTTTCTTCCCATTTTCTTGGTATGCTCGAAGTTACGATTTTGCCCCAGTTGATTGAATTGAATTTGTCCATATACATAGTTTAACTTTCATTCTCTTTTTTTATATAGGCACATAATTCTCTAGGAATACAGACATTCTGCAATGGCTTCCTTTTCAAGCAATCTCCACCGTCCGCTCTCTGCTATGGCCGCGCGTTGCAGGTGGCTGCAGCATCAACAGACATCCCCGACCGATTTCAAATTCCTAAGGTCTCTGAATCCATTTCCATATCAAAACCCGAGACCTCAGAGCCGCCAATTTCTCGAGTTTCAATCTCTAACCTATCTTTCATGAAGAATCTCAGTAACCCGCTTCCAATTTCTCACAAACCTGATTCAGTGTTCAGCTCTCCACCTGCCCTTCTCTCCCTTTACCAATATGCTAAGCTTGGAAAACCATCAAAGGATCAAGAATTTAGAGCAAAACCCTCGAATGCTGATGTTAGCTATCGTTGGCATCTTCCCGACCCAAATGCGGATAACGGGATGGGGAAATGCTCGTTGGCGAAATCTCAAACGGTGGTTGTATTGCTTGGTTGGTTGGGGGCTAAGCAAAGGCATTTGAGGAGGTATGCCGAGTGGTATACGTCTAGAGGCTTCCATGTTGTGACATTTACTTTGCCGATGGCGGATGTTGTTAAGTTTAGGGTTGGAGGGAAGGTGGAGGAGAGCATTGAATTGCTCGCAAATCATTTGGCTGGTTGGGTAGCGGAGGAGAGTGGGAAGAAATTGGTTTTCCATACTTTCAGCAATACGGGGTGGCTAACGTAAGATAATAGCTCGTTGTTCTGATTTTGGGGATAAAGATTTTGTGTTTGTGTTGTGAGCTTATGGTGTTATTTGTGTTGTAGGTATGGAGTTTTGCTTGAGAAGTTCAGGAATCAGGACCCTTTGGTGATGGGGAAAATCAAGGGATGTATTGTGGACTCTGCCCCTGTTGCTTCTCCTGATCCTCAGGTTAGAATGCATTTGCTTGCAGAAGTCCGTTTATTTTTATGGTTTGCTTGTAAATATAAACTGAACTCGTACGTCAGCAATTACATTTATGCACCATCTTCCATTGGTTAGTATGGCCATCAGCGATTTCTTCATAGATATTTTTCACTATGGAAAAATGTTGATTTCTACAAGCATTTTTCTTTCAGTTTATGTTGGAAGTACTATTTGTTATAGTTAGAGCTCATCCCTCCATATTTCAGGTCTGGGCTTCAGGTTTCTCTGCTGCATTTTTAAAGAAGCAGAGTGTGGCAACTAGAGGGGTGCTGAGCTCCAATAGTTCAGAGATGGGCGCATTGCTTGCAACTAAGCCAAGTGAGGAGCGAAAACCGGCAGTTGCAGAAGTTGCATTGTTGGCAGTTTTGGTGAAGTTCTTTGAGGTGGTTCTGAACCTTCCTTCTATCAACAGGTAATGACAACTTCATTTTTGATAATTTCCCATAGATAAATTGGTCATTTTGAGTTATAATGTTTATTTTTATCGCTTATTCCATGTCTATAGTTTGTTTTCTTATAGCTAGTTTAGGTGTAGAATTCAAAGACTGTCAAGTTTTGAACTATTAAGTTTTAAGCATGTACTTATCTGCGAATTCACCAATTTTTAGTCCATGTAGGGTTAAATTCAAGATACATTATACAAGGACTCGTGTCGCTCATTAGTTGATTCCAGTGTTGGCAATTTTATTCTTTAGGAACTATATGCAGCTTATATCTACTTAGTTTGTTGCTTATACAGTTATACTTCATGCACGCGAATAAATACATTAGTTGAGTGTGTAAAGTAGTAGTAGAAATTAAACAGTTTCAAGCTTGGCATGGTTAAGCTTTGTTATTCTTATGGTATCTAGAAATAAAGCCATATCGATCAACAAAATACTTTTGAGCTTGGGCACCTCTTAAGTCTTGATGTTTTGTTATCCTGATGTAAGTTTTAAATATACAGCGTGCAAAATTTCCTTTGGTCCGCAATTCTGTAAACTTAACTCTTCATTCTTAACAGGAGGCTCCATGATGTATTTGCCCTATTATCATCAGAGCAACCCAAATGTCCACAGTTGTACATCTACAGTTCTGCTGATAGAGTTATACCAGCAAAATCGGTGGAATCTTTCATAGAGAGTCAACGGAGCGCCGGACATGAAGTTAGGGCTTGCGACTTTCTAAATTCACCTCATGTTGATCATTTCCGAAGCCACCCGGGCCTTTATACTTCTCAGCTCACAAATTTCCTGGAGGATTATGTACTTATTTGTTGCAAAGATTCATAGAACAACTCCTTGAATACATGTACATTTTTTCACATTAGTCTCCATTTTTCCCCTGGCTGTAAATTTGCTGGGGAGATAGTGTAAAGAGTTCATATATACATGCATAAAGGAATAAAAGAGAGAATTATACCAATTTGCCATTCTATTGTCTTTTTCATTATTTTGTGGGCTGTTATACCTTGACAAGGTATCTTATTACTCACCTTTCATTGTATTTGGTATACCACGACTGTAAATGCAGCAAATGTTGAGGTACAAAAGCTTAGTTGTTTATTTGTTGTAGGAAATTTATTTTCCAGTGCAAATCAAGTTTTGCATCTCTTATTTTAAAATAATTTATATTTTATGAGTTGTGCCCCCTATCTTGATGTTGAAGCATACTTATCTAAGTATTTGATGCAAGGAATTTGTTGCTGTTGCTTTTGCTTTAAAATGTAAACCCCATTTCCATTTTTTATTATAATGTTACTGATTAAACATCACCGAAACATCCAGACACTCAAGAAGAAAAAGTAAAAAACAAACATCATTGGAATTAGGAATTTTTCTGCACCATTTGGCGATGCATTTTTATCTCTCGTCAACCAAGCATGAGCTAGATTGTCAAGAGTAATCTCTCAAACTGATCATGCTTGAAGAATTATACATAAAAACCATGGCATAACTTTCCGAGTTTCAATGATATTAGGCCCCTGGTTTGCTTCAAATTGATGACAGATAATAATTAGCTGGCTGCTTATGGTCTAACTCTGCAGTAGGTTCGTAGTTTGAATGTTAAACATTGGCAAACATCACTTAAAAAAAAAAAGAAAAAAGGAAAAAGGAAATAAGGGTAAATTGTTCACGTTACATTTGTGATCCCATCTTACAATATGGACCTACTTTTTATGTAACTTAAAACATTTAGGGACTTATTATAAATCCATCTTTTGAAAGAAATATTTGAAAATAAACATGATTTATGGGGATCTTGCCAGAAAAACCTCAAATAAATAATCTGTGCAAGTTTTTCACTAAGACGGATTTGTTCACGTCACATTTGTGATCCCATTTTACAATCTGGAGTCGCAAGACATCGCCCTTTCTCTTTTTTCCTTGTCCGTCCTTATTTTGCCAATATTATGTTGATATTGGGCAGCAAGCTTCTTGAGTCACTAAATTCGTCAGGCTGAGTAGTTGTCAGTGTGAACGCAGTTGTTACTTGTTAGTTTACGCGTGGGAGGCAAACTCACGTGGGCCTTGGTTTTTTGTTCTTTGAACTCAAGTCGGCCCACCCAATTCTTAAGCTGCTATATAAATACCTATGCTAGGTATTTTTCGGTGATTTTGAGCAGGAGGTTGATTTGCTGGTGTGTTTTGCGGCTGGGAAAAGCAAAGGATCGGTGCAAGGCAGTTTGTTTTTTTCTCTTTTGCGGCTGCGGCAGAGAAGCTGTGCAGGAGATTTTTGGTTGCGGCTACGGGTCCTTTGTTTGAAGAAAAAGTGTTTTTTAAGCAGTCCCTTTTAGGGTTTTGTGCAACCTTTTGTAGATAGATATTGTGAGGGACTTGAGAATTTGTTTGAGGGTTTAGTTTGTGAGTGATTGTAAACCCTAGTTGTATTCTCTCCCTCTATTAGCAGATCTTCCCCCTCCTTGCCCCGTGGACGTAGGCAATTTGCCGAATCACGTAAAAATTGGTTGTCTCGTTATTTGTGTGATTTGTAATAGCTTTTAGGATCCCTCGACTGGTCAGTCCTAGAACTGATGAGAGGAAGAGCCGATATCTTACTTTGTTGAGATATTCGCTTCAGATTCTTGTTTCCTTGGTGAGACAAGAATTCTTATTGCGACCTGACTCTCTTGTTGTGCTGCCGAAGTGCTGCCGAAATTTCCGCTGCGCGCAACAGTCAGCTGACTGCACTTGATCATGTTTCTTGATGATTAGAAGTTACATATATGTTTCCTAAAACCTACTCAATTTTATTTTGTATAAGATAGAGATGCTCACGGCATGTACACGATCTTGTTTCGTCTTTACGATAATTCTCTACCCTTTCCTAAATCCCATATGCCTACTTTCTTTTGAGAACATTCTCGGTTTGACACAATAGCAGACAACTTTTCATAAGGTTATGACAACTCGAAACCCAGTGATGCATTCAGAGGAATATACAGTGGTTCTCTGAATCAGCATTACAAGCTTCAGAGTGACCTTCAGCTCCTTTACAACAAAGGAACTTCAAAGCCTGTATGCTAGATAGAAGTCAATTTATAATGTCTATATGACCTCTTTTGATGTTTTCTAGCATTATCAGCCGTATGTCACGTTTCAGTGTGGGAAAATGATCTTAGACATCCAAAGTTGGGTGTGCGACACCTGTACAATTGAATGTATTATACTTCTTGCTCCTCTATTAACATACCAAATCATCTAAAGTAATGGTGTTGTCTTTCTCACTGTTGGATAGCAGGTTCCTAATCTGTTTTGGTAACAGGTTATTAGGATTCCTAATCTATTTTAGTAACATGATTTGGTAACATGTTATTAGGATTCCTAATTTGTTTTGTTTTTGGTTTTATAATTCCTAGTCTGTTTTGGTTTAGGTTTTCTATATATATGGAACGCCTTAGAAGAGATTAGGATCAAATCAAAAAGATGAGAGTTGTAATCAGAGATTAGAGAGACTTTTGAGTATTGTGAGAGGGAGATATTGTGAGCAAGTTGAGAGATTTGGTTGATGGTTAGTTTGTGAGTTTTGTGAGATTGTAACCCTTTGTACTCTCATTGATTTAGTGGAAACTCCTCATCCTCTCCCCGCGGACATGGGCAAATTGCCGAACCATGTATATCTCTGTGTTTGTGATTGATCTGTCGTATTTTAGTTTTCGATTGTGCTCGTGTGAGGTTGGTTCTCTTCTTCCGTGATCACAGATTCGTTCGGTGTGCGAGCAACCTTCCACATAAGAGCGCGACAATTGGTATCAGAGCTCAGATTTCAGATCTATGTTTTTGGCATTAGATGGAGGAAGATTCGTCGTGGAAGCTTGGTTCTTGGAGTTCTAGGCTTCGGTGGAGATAGGATTTGAAGTTGCCGTTGGAGATCTCGCTTTCTTCGTGTGGTTAGGAGTTCTATTTGGAATCTAATCTAGGGTTCAGTTGGGTAATTTCTTATTCATTTCAAAGTTTGAATCTTTCTTTGTAATTTGGAGTTTACGAGTATGGGTGAAGAAGTTGATAAATGCAGCAAGATGACGAGTACAATCCAAGTTGGTTTTTAGAACACCCAAATTAGTGTGGTGAAGTATGACAGCAAGATCAACTTTGGTTTGTGGATGAGCGATGTTTAAGATGCGCTCAATGCTCAGAATTTAGAGGAGATCATCATGGTCCAAGAGAGACCACCAAAATATGAAGAGGCGATATGAGAAAAGATAAATAGGAACATTTGTGGAGTGATCAGATCCTGTTTGGAATAGGAATTGAAGTATGATTGGGGTGACGTCTGCAATGAAAATGTGAGAAATTCTTAATAATAAGTACCTTACGAAGAGTGTTGAGAACCGTCTGCACTTGCTGCGAAGATTGTTCAAATTTCAGATATCCCGAGGCACCTCATTAGCGGCTCATGTGAACAACTACACTAAGTTGTTGTCGGACTTGGCGAATGTTGATGAGAATATATCGAATGAGTACAAGATGATTATTTTGTTAGGCTCCTAACCGGATGAGGAGTATGATAACTTCGTGCTCACTTTGTTGAATGGGAGGTCTTCTATCAGCTATAGTGAAGTTACTAATGCTTTGACAAGCTATGATTTGAGGAGGAAGGATAAAGAGACTTCCCGCGCTAGTACTTCAGGAGAGACATTATCGATGAGAGGTAGAAACCCATATCCAAAAGGTGGTAATAGAGGAAGTCAAAGTCAAGAGGTCGTCACCAGTTAGGAAAGAACCAATGTGCATTCTGCAAGGAGCAGAGACATTAGAAGAAAGATTGTCCAAAGATCAAGGAGAAGGAGATAGCAAGAAGGGTCCGAAGGCCAATGAGGTGAATATTGCGAAAGGCGATGATTCCGATGATTCGAGCTTTTCTCTATTGATTACCCCGAATGTGAACCACTTGGATGCATCAGATTGGATGCTTGATTCTGACGCTACTTATCATGTGACTCCTAAACGAGATTGATTTTTATCATTTGAGAGACTCGATGGGGGTGTTATTATCATGGGAAATGATCAATCCTGTGGCATTTATAGGATAGGTATTGTGAGGATTCAGATGCACGATGGAGTAGTCCGTGAATTGAAGGAGGTGAGATTTATTCCTCAGTTGAAGAAGAATCTTATCTCAGTTGGAGCTTTGTAGGAGAAGGGATTCAAGGTGACTTTTGAGGATGCTGCAGCAAAGATTACTAAGAGATCTTTGATGGTGATGAAGGGAGTCCGCAATCAGAACTTGTACTACCTGAAGGGGCGAACCGTGATTGGCCAGGTTGCTTCAGCTATTTTAGAGGCGGACATTAACAGACTTTGGTATTACAGATTGGGGCACACAGGAGAGAAGTCACTGCAGGCGCTGTGAAAGCAGAGGCTATTAAAGGGAGCTAAGAGTGAAAAAGTTGAGTTCTGTGAGCACTGTGTTCTTGGTAAGAAGACGAATGTGAAGTTCGGGATAGCCATTCATAGGACGAGAGACATCCTGAATTATATGCACACAGATGTTTGGAATCCCACCAAGACTGCATCACTTGATGGTAGACATTGGTTCATCACGTTTGTTAATAACTATTCTAGACGTTGTTGGGTGTACACCATGGCGAAGAAGAGGTTGAAACTGCAGACTGGAAGAAAGATCAAGACGTTGCGATCCGATAATGGTAGTGAGTACACATCAGACCCCTTTCAGCAGCTATGTCGAGACGAGGACATAGAGAGATACTTCACAGTTAGTCATACACCGCAACAGAATGGGGGTGGCAGAGAGGTTAAATTGGTCTTTACTGGAGAAGATCCGATGTTTTTTGACGCATAGTAGTTTGGAGAAGATCTTTTGGGCGGAGGTACTTTTATATGCGAGTCACCTCATTAACAGGCTACCTTCATCTACGATTGAGGGGAAGACCCTTATGAAGATGTGGTCGGGAGAGCCAACACACGATTATGACCAGGTCAAGGTATTTGGGTACCCTGCATACTATTATGTGAAGACTGATAAGTTGAAACCTCGAGCTAGGAATGCCATATTTGTAGGATTCAAGCATTGTGTTAAGGGATACAAGCTATGGGATCCAGTTGATAGGAAGATTGTACTAAGAAGAGACGTCACGTTCGATAAGGCTTCTATCTTGAAGCTTCCCAGCTCTCATCAGGTGGAGAGCGACCCGACAGAGGAGATATCGTAGGTGGTGGAGATCGATGCAGCTCCATATTATCCAGATAATACAGTATCCATTAGAGTGTCGACTGAGGTGACATCAGGCGAGCACGGCGATGAGGAGGAGGATACGGGTACAGTTGTGCAGGATCAGGGACTGACGACTCAGGTTCAGGATTCTATTGCTGTTCGGAGACAGAGGAGAGACATACAACATGATATACCAATACAATAGTTGCATATGTACTTCCGGTGGAGAGTATCGATGAGTTAGTGTCTCCTACATTCAGAGAGGCAGAGCCGAGTTCGGAGGCTGATTCGTGGCAGGTGGCTATGTAGGAGGAAATGGACTCTCTTCACAAGAACGATACATGGGAGTTTATTGAGCTTCCAAATGGGCGGAAGGCAATTAGTTGCAAGTGGGTATACACGAAGAAGGAGGGTATTAAGGGCACTCCATTAAGGTTCAAGGCTAGGTTGGTTGTGAAGGGCTATGCACAGGAGGAAGGTATTGATTATAATGAGGTTTTCTCTTTGGTGGTGAAACATTCTTCGATTCAGATTTTGCTAGCTTTGGTGGCACAATATGGATTGAAGTTAGATCAGTTGGATGTGAAGACGACATTTCTTCATGGTCATCTTGATGTAGAAATATATATGACTTAGCTATTGGGATTCCGAGCTGTAGGTAAGGAAAACCTGGTTTGCAGGTTAAAGAAATCGTTATACGGTTTGAAGCAGTCTCCTTGACAGTGGTATAGGCGATTTGATGGTTTTATGTTCAGTCATTCGTACATTCGGAGTCAGTTTGATCCTTACGTGTATTTTCGCAAGTTAAAAGGAGGTGCGTACATCTATTTGTTGCTCTATGTTGATGACATGTTGGTTGCCTCCATTTCCAGGTCTTATATAGATGAGTTAAAGGCACAGCTTTCAAAGGAGTTTGAGATGAAGGATTTGGGTGAGGCTAAGCATATTTTGGGGATGGAGATCGACAGAGACAAAGAGAATGGTAGAATTTGTTTGACACATGTGGCTTATTTGAAGAAGGTTCTATAATGATTTCATATCAGCATGAATACGAAGCCAGTTAGTGTACCTTTGGGAGCCCATTTGAAGCTTTCAACTGACCTTTCACCGAAGACAGTTGAAGATAGAGAGTTGATGTCGAAGACTCCATATGCGAGCGCGATTGGGAGCTTGATGTACGTGATGGTATGTACGAGGCCAGATTTGTCACAGGTGGTGAGCATAGTTTCGAGATACATGTAGGATCTAGGAGTGGGTCATTGGGACACCGTGAGATGGATTTTGAGGTACATTCGAGGTACTCTCAATGTTGGTTTAGTTTTTTAGCGGAACACTAGAGGTGGGCAGTTGTGTATTGGTTATGTTGATTCGAATTATGCTGGAGATTTGGATAAGCACCGGTCTACGACGGAGTATGTATTCTAGTTGACCCGTGCGCCGATGTGTTGAAGATTCACCTTACAGTCTACGGTGGTTTGCCTACGATAAAGGCAGAGTATATGACGATTACGGAGGCTGTGAAGGAGGCTATTTGGCTTTGAGGGCTTTTGGAGCAACTTGGTATATTCTGCGGTCCGTCACTATTTATTGTGATAGCATGAGTGCTATCTATTTGGCGAAGAATCAGATTTTTCATGCGAGGACGAAGCATATTAACGTTCGTTATCACTTCGTTCGAGATGTTCTTGAAGATGACGATGTTGAGATCATTAAGGTCCACACGAAGGATAATCCGGCCGATATGCTCACTAAGGTGGTTCCGATCAACAAGTTTGATTATTGTAGAAGCTTGTTGCACATTCGTGATTGTTGAGGCCGTTGTCGCCATTTGGATGACCTACGGATGGTTTGATCCCTTGGGAGAGGGGGTACGTAGACAACCACATTGGTGTAGCCGAATTTGGTGAGATGACACATTGGTGCTCATATTGGTATCGGCTCAGTTTTGAGAATACTTCGCCAAGGTGAAGAATTGTTGGATAGCAGGTTCCTAATATGTTTTGGTAACAGGTTATTAGGATTCTTAATCTCTTTTGGTAACATGATTCTTAATCTGTTTTGGTAACAGGTTATTAGAATTCCTAATCTGTTTTGGTTTTAGGTTTTAGAATTCCTAATCTGTTTTGGTTTTAGGTTTTATATATATATGGAACGCCTTAGAAGAGATTAGGATCAAATCAAAAAGAAGAGAGTTGTAATCAGATATTAGAGAGACTTTTGAGCATTGTGAGAGAGAGATATTGTGAGCAAGTTGAGAGCTTTGGTTGAGGGTTAGTTTGTGAGTTTTATGAGATTATAACCATTTGTACTCTCCTTGATTTAGTGGAATCTCCTCATCCTCTCCCCGTGGACTTAGGCAAATTGTCGAACCACGTATATCTCTGTATTTGTGATTGATCTGTTGTATTTTAGTTTTGGATTGTACTCGTGTGAGGTTGGTTCTCTTCTCCCGTGATCACAGATGCGTTCGGTGTGCGAGCACGCATCCGCATAGGCGTGCGACAATTAGTATTACCAAAACAGATTAGGAACCTGCTATCCAACACTCACAATGTTTGGTGCTTTCATACAAAAGCCCTCGTTGTTGCCATCCACTTCCATCATTTACTGCAGCATTTTGGGACTTTTGGCTGCAGGAGTTACCATGTACATCTCCTCGATAGAGGGGTTTGTCGTCCTTGTTTGCTGCTCCTACATCTGAAATGAATTGAATGAGTGTTTCCGAGTAAACTTAGAGATGTAGACACTTCTGATCACCTAACTGTATGATCATCTTCCTTCAGGTGTATGATGATAACGCCGTATAAGCAACATGATCCATAATTCAGAGAGCAATTCTAGTTTTTCCATCGCACAACCTTCCGTCTTATGTCCTCCTGTTGTACTTCTTCTCTCACTTTCTCTTCATGTATATAATGCATTTATTTCTCTAGTTAATAAATTATCTGGGCATCTTGCTCAAGTTACTAAAAAGAGAAAAACAACAACTAAGTTTTTGTATTAAAGTAAAAGAACCAGTTAAACCATTCATAAAATTCAATAATTAAAGGACGTTGAAAGACACTTGACACGTAACATATCTCCATGTAGCACTAATCCCCTTTTCTTTTGTTCCACTATTTGTCCTGCAAGCCTCCATGCTGAATGTGAAGTTTGCTAAATGGAGAGGAGGATTGCTAGGCTGCAGCTGCAAAATGAGATATCCACAGATGACGAGGCCCGTGTGGGAGATAATTTCTAAAAAGCCTCACCAGTTTTTCTTTTGTTTTTTGTAAACCATGATGGTCTCTTCATACTGTTTTGTTTTGGATATGATCATGTGTGTAGCTCAAGACCTCAGTGATAGCTCACAGATTTGTTTAGTTTAAGTTTCTATTTTTTGATCAAACATCTATGACTTCTGCAGTGGGCGATGGCTATGGTCCTCTCCCTACTCTTAGGTATGCATCTTGCTTTCGGTTCAATGAAAAAAAAAAGCACTGAACCAGCATTTTGTTATACTAACTTTGGTAGTTGGAAAAAAAAAGCACTGAACCAGCATTTTGTTATACTAACTTTGGTAGTTGGAATGCCAAAGGTTGAATAAAATGAGTCAGGATCACGATCTACTGTCCCCATGAAAGATTTTGTAGGGATCCATTGTTTTCAGTTAGTTGAGTTAGTTTTCCATGCGGGCCAACGATGAGAGACTTGTTTGTACATTTGGTTGCATCTCATGTGGAGTGAGGTTACATGTCATGTGGGATTCAGATTGTTGCTAGCTGATGCATCGAATATAGTATCTTCATAAGTGCTGAATTTCTATGTCGAGATCAAATCGTAGATAACAGTTAGGAATACACAGGTTTAACGCGGTTCAGAACAAGTCCTACCTCATCGGACAACAATATATGATCATGTTTACTATTCAGTAAAACTGAGAACAGAGAAATAAGAGAGCAAGAGAATCACAATCAGAAGGGGTAATTGGAAATTGACAGATCTCCAAGATATTTGTAAATTCTCGTCTCACTTATATTTTTAAAATTCTGCAAATATAGAAGAAATCCTAATTCTATTAGAATTTGTTTGCATAATTTTCCTTCAAATTCGGCCTTCAAACAATTCAAACTCGAACACGATTCAACCCCACAGAATTTTTTGCGGAAAACTAGTAAAAAAAAATCTAGAGAAATATAGTTTGCAATGTATAGAAGAATAAATGCAAATCCCAAAAACCAACAAATCTCCCCCTAAAACTGAATTATATCAGATGTTGAATAACCTGACAGAGCTTGATGCTGACCATAGCCCCTACAGGAAAACTGAGATATAATGGAAATTCGGATGCTAAACTGAAACAAACTTTTAAACCTATAAGTTAAGTCAGAGGGATATGAGAAAGTTGATCATTAGTGCTAGTTCGAAGTATTACAGTTGTTACGTGAGTCACTGCTTGAAGCATTAAGCTTAAATCTTTGGGATATTAGTTATAACGGAGGGATATCCATGGAATCTAAGCTCCATGAGAACAAAGGAACATTAGTGCCATTCCTCCAACAAAGCATATCTCATTGTTCTATGACTAGCACGTGGAAGGGGGAAAGAAAAAGTCAACTAGAAGATTTGAGAAACATGAAATGAAACAAACATAGCAATTCAAAACTAGGACTTGTGCTCAATTTTTTTTTGTTGCTAATATACGACTAACTGTTGCCTCATTAACAGAGCACAGAATACGGTATTTCTTTACAAGATGTATCACAAGTAGTAGTATATCACCATCTCTTTGTACAGAAGGATAGATGCAAAAACAGACAATCCTTGTTCAACTATGGTGATGAACCGACGCTCTAATTTACAATAACAAGATGTTAATGTGCAGGTTTTTCCAACTTCTCCTATTGATGCTAAGGGCTCATTCCTGTTCTTGAGATTACTTGCTGCAAATACTTGAAAGATCTCTGATAACTCACAAACCCCATGAACCAAAACTCAAAATCGTCAACTGTCACAATCTGCACATACTTTTGGTTAGGCTTATCCACGTTCTCACTTGGACTAACTTTCTTTATCTTTCTCAATGGGATTGAAACTTTGTAAGGAACTCTGATCAAATCTCCTTCAGGGGAAGTGAATGTTAATGGTCTGTCGCTGCGAAATGCTATTTTCTCACTAGAAATGAAGAGCAATCCTGCAATAGGACCAGATGTTGTTGATAGATAACACTGACAGGCTTTCAGAAGCTTCTCTCTTTTATTGACAGAGAAATATCTTCTGAAGACTTTTTCTATTCCTCCTGCCTGAAGAATTCTTGCTCCCAAGCTCAACTTTCCTTTTACAGTTTCAGATATCTTTGGTGCCAAAGTGACTGGAAAAAAAAAAGATCGTAAGTTATCATTACCAATTGCCATAAGAAATGCTTCATATTTGTTACAATACTTTAAATTGATTACTCACCATGATCTCTAATTCCTCTTGCATAGCTATCAGCCTTCTTGCTGAACTTGTTCATCCAATTAATAACCGAGCCCCTTGTATCTGCAATATCAGAATGGTTTCTCTTAAGAACATATTTCATCAAATTGAATCAAACACATAATGAGTGACCATAATTACTTTGTCGATACAGAGAGCATTCAGCGGCATATCTCACATTAGTCACCGGAATTCCAATCACCTGTCCATGATTCTGGCTTTTCATCTTTGAGCTCAATCTCTGATGAATCTTCTACTGCTTATTACCTTGAGATTGGTTAGCTTGAGGAATGTTTCTTGGATAAGATATAAGGGAAGGAAGGGGGGTTTTATAAGGCGAAGCAACCTACTAGTTGGTACGCAATATTTAAAGTAGTAGTGGTTGGATGAATCAGCAGCACATGCTAAATGGATAATTGTCAACAATGTTGAGGAAATGGGCAAAACTTTCTTTTTTAAGCTCTAGTTTCCATAGGTTGAGGGGAATGTAAGTAAATGATACATAGCTTAAAGAAAACTGGCAGATTACTGAAATAATAAAGCATTGCATATCTTTTGGAAATACTTTAGCTAAGGGCAGACAGAAAACAAATCCTATAGAGGGTCAACTGCAGAAAATCATATGTAGAGACCGGGGATGAAGACACCTGGCCTAGCACGAATCCTTACGCACACATCACTATTAGCTACTAGTGCAGTCATTACCATCTATTTGTGCAGTTGCCATTTGGCGCAATACATTAACGGAGAATAATGACTAAATAATAATGCGTGTATGAAGATTCATGCCAGGCCAGGTGTTTTCATCTCCAATCTCTCTATATTCTCTTTCAGTTGAGGACCACACTACAGAGTTTCTTTGTCAATGGGGGACAAGCTGATGTGTGAATGAATCATCAGAAGAGTAGGTGGTGTGGAATTGGACCCATCTGATGTGTACAGTCTCTCACCATTAATTAGTCTCCTTTAACTTGGTCTTTTCAAATTTGTTATAATAGATTTGATTATGATCAGCATCAGCAGCACTGAGTCAGCTTTTTAGGACAAGCATTCTTTCTGACCTGGAGCTGAGACTTCATTGGCCTTGCCTTGCTGTAAAGAGTTAGAGAGACAATTTCAAAGTGTTCCAAATCAAAGAATCCACATATCTCAGCACAGTTGATGAAGGAAGGCAACCAGTAGACTCTTTAGTGTTGAAAACATAGGGACCTTCCTGTGAACAATAGCCTTTATCAACTACGAAAACAGCCAAATATTTCTAAAAGGATCTTGCTCCACAAAACCACTTAAAAGTTGGGGGACAAACTAAAATCCTTTGTTCTCAGTTAGTTCAGTTAGTTGTTCATGTGGACGAGCATCGAAAAAGCTTTGTAAGTTACGTTTGCATTTCTTGAGGGTTCAGATTGCAGTTGGCTGATGCACTAAGTGCCTAATATTTCTATAAACATCTATAAATGCCATTTGATATGTATTTTATCACTTTGAGTTATGGCAAATATGGATGGAAAACTGAAACAACTTTATGCACATCCTCAAGGAAAGACTTAATTTTAAATGTGGGAACTCAAGTTAATCGGACATGTGGACTTAAATCCTTTGCTATTGCTTTCTGTTTCAGGACTTTCTTCTTTCAAATAGAGCACATCAAAAAGTGGAGAGGTGGAGGGTTGTGGTTTTATTCAAAAAATATAAAATAAAAAACATACAGTGTTTCTATGAGTCACCACTTTAATTATTACGGTCATCTTTGGGATATTTATTTTTAAAGAGGGATATCCGTGGGATCTAACCTCCCTAGGAGCAAAGAAATTTGGATGCAACCAATTTTTTTTTAAAGTTTCAGTTGCTAGTGCTTTCCTTGAACCTGAGCAGACATATTAGTTGCCTTCCTCATGCAACGTGTATCATGTTATTTTATTGCCAGCATAAGTATAATAGAATAAACAAGATAATAGGCTTTTTTTTTTGGTTGTTTGTTTGGCATTTATCCATAAGTTATCAGAAACCGCTCATGTTTCGATGTTGAAAGTATTCTTACTCTCGGACGCCACAACACAATACCCTCTGTATAACTTCCTTGGCGTAGCATACTCTCTTTTATGTAGATGTTTAGAAGTTCAATTATATTAAACTAATAGGACCAATTTTAATAATTAAGCAAATAATTTTGAAAAGAACTGTCAGAGATGGTTAATATATTGCTGAACATGTTTAGCGACCTGTCTATAATTAAGTAAATAATTGTGAAGAGAACAGTCAAACATGCTTAGCGACCTGTCTATAATTATGAGGTTGTCATGTATCTCGTGATTCAGTAACCATATGTTGGGAATTTAACGCCTAAATCCCTAATGCAACAGAAACGCAGAATAGAGAGCAGTACACCAAGATTTACGAGGTTCGGCAACTGCCTACGTCCTCGGGAGCCACACAGTTAATTTCTTATTTAATCTAACAAGAAATTACAAGTTAAGAGCAAATCTCTAAACTGAGATTCCTCAAATTAAACACTGTAGCTACAGTGTTAATACCCACTTTAAAATCCCCTCTTCTCTTTTCTCTCTCTTCTTAAATCCTATTCTTAATCTCCCTCAACAGCCGTTGAAAAGCTGGAGATGAACAAGGAAATCGCTGCTGCGATTTTTGTGAGAACGCTGCTGCGTTTAAAAGGGGGAGAACGCTACTGCGTTAGGGGTTTACACCGCCGCCAGAGAACAAGTCGGGGAGAAGAGCAAAAACCCGCGCGGGTCAGGTCGTTCACACCGAGGGTCGCGTTCGTCGAGCGAGGGTCGCGTTCGCCCAAAGCCACCATCGCGTTCGCCAATCGAGCTCAACTGCTCGAGTTCGTCTGCGTCTTCCTGGAGCTCGTCGGAGCTCCTCCGCCGTTGGAGGTTGGTATCCATCTTCAACCTAACAATCTCCCACTTGGAGACCAAACCGACGCCGACGGGCTATCTCATCAAGCTCCTCTCCTGTGTGGCTCCGCCTTCATCATCTATGCATGAAGGCCAACTGAAGTTGCACACAACTTCAGTTTCTGAAAGGTCGCTGCCTTTGTCAACATATCCGCTGGATCCTTTCTTCCTTGGATATTCTGTTGAAATCCTTTGACAACTCGTCGGGCTCTGTATCTTCTGGAACCACCCTGTTCCTTCTTCACTCGATACACCCACTTGTTGTGACGTGCCTTTTTCCCCATGGGCAACTCAGCTAGTCCCCATGTCTGGTTGGAGATCAGAGATTTCTTCTCTTCTTTCGCAGCAAACTCCCACTTGCTCGCATCTCCACTCTGACAAGCTTCATCAAAGCTTTCAGACTCTCCTCCATTTGTCAGCAACATATAATTCATGTATCTGCTGTTAGGCACAGGAGGACGAGTACTTCTCCTTAACATCGGAGCTGGTGCGTCGGGCTTCTGCGCACCATTCTGTCCAACAGTCTCTTCTGGCTGAGGATCTTCTGCATTGGGTTCTTCCGAGAGGTTATCCGGAACATCATCTGCATCTACAAATGTTGACTCGCTCTCTGAGTCACCGTCATCTGTCTTGTGCATGTCCTTGTACATCACCTTCTCGTTGAATGTCACATCTCTGCACCTGATCACCTTCTTGTTTTCGTTGTCCCAAATGCGGTAGCCGAACTCGTCTTCACCATACCCGATGAATGTGCATTTCTTGGACTTGGGATCAGGCTCATTCCTGCCTTGATCACTTATATGCACATAAGCTACACAACCGAAAACTTTGAGATGTGAGAGGGTTACCTCCTTTCCGCACCATACCTCTTCTGGTATTCTGTGCTCCAATGGAACCGATGGACCTCGGTTGATCAAGTAAGCTGCTGTGTTGACTGCTTCTGCCCAGAACTGCTTCGGTAGACCTGACTGCATCCGAATGCTTCTGGCTCTCTCTGTCAACGTTCTATTCATGCGCTCAGCCACACCATTGTGCTGAGGCGTGCCGGGCACGGTCCTCTCCATTCTGATACCGTGCTCATAGCAGAACTTCTTGAATCTGGTGTCTTCATACTCACCACCATTGTCTGTTCTGAGTTTCTTTACCCTCAAACCGGTCTCATTCTCGACCATGGCTTTCCATCTTCTGAAAGCCTCAAACACTTCTGACTTTTTCTTCAGAAAGTAGACCCATACTTTCCGAGAGTGATCATCAATAAAAGTCACGAAGTAGTGTTTCCCACCAATCGACGCGGTGGTTGTTGGTCCCCAAACATCCGAGTGAACGAGCTCTAGCTTCTGCTTCCTGGGGGGTCTGCTACTTGCCTGAAAGCTAACTCTCTTCTGCTTTCCAAGTATGCATTCTTCACACACATCAATCTCTACTGATTGTAAACCTGGGAGTTTTCTCTTTGTGTGCATAACCTTCATCCCCTTTTCACTCATATGACCGAGTCTCTGGTGCCACAGCTTTGAAGTCTCATTGCCTGCTGAAACTGAGATCGAACAACGTGCACCTGCTGTCATATACAGGGTACCAGTCTTCCTACCTCTGGCAATCGTCATTGCGCCCTTCGAAATCCTCCAGTCATCTCCATGGAAAGTCATCGTGTAGCCTTCACTAGCCAGCTGGCTTACTGAGATTAAGTTCCTCTTCAGGTCGGGAATATACCTGACATCCTTCAGCTCCCATACTGACCCATTCAGCTTAATCTTCACTACACCTTTGCCAATAATGGCACATGCTTGATCGTCACCAAGATATACATTTCCAAGGTTTCCGGGGATATACTTCTCGAGGAATTCTTTCTGAGAAGTAGCATGGTATGATGCTCCCGAGTCCAACACCCAAGACTCCTTCTTGCTCTCCAAAGAGCATATCAGCGCATCATCTCCTCCTGAGGTGGAGGCAACATTCACATCTGCATTTGCCTCCCACTCCTCCCGTGCACTCCTGCACTGATTCTTGTAGTGCCCTGTTTTTCCGCACTTCCAATACTGAAGAGGTTGTAGCTTCACCCGACTCTCTCCGTCGGATCTCCTCACTGAGAACCAGATCACGAACGTCGTCAAACTTCAACCTTTTCTTTCCCGACGAGCTACTCACTGCCGTGACTGTAGCGTTCCAACTCTCTGGTAGGGAAGACAAAAGGATCAACGCTCGAACTTCCTCATCAAACTCAATATCAACTGAACTCAATTGGGTCGTGACTGTATTGAGTTCATTGAGATGATGTGCTACCGATGCACCTTCCGCCATTCGCAGATTGAACAACCGCCTCATCAAATGGACTTTATTTGAGGCTGATGGCTTCTCATACATATTGGAGAGTGCTGCCATAAGATCTGCCGTGGTCTTCTCCTTTGCAATGTTAAAAGCAACATTGCGGGTTAACGTCAAACGAATAACCCCGAGGGCTTTTCTGTCCAGAAGATTCCAATCTTCTTCCTTCATACCTTCAAATAAACTAATAGAGAACATGTATTTGTTGGGAATTTAACGCCTAAATCCACTAATGCAACAGAAACGCAGAATAGAGAACAGTACACCAAGATTTACGAGGTTCGGCAACTGCCTACGTCCTCGGGAGCCACACAGTTAATTTCTTATTTAATCTAACAAGAAATTACAAGTTAAGAGCAAATCTCTAAACTGAGATTCCTCAAATTAAACACTGTAGCTACAGTGTTAATACCCACTTTAAAATCCCCTCTTCTCTTTTCTCTCTCTTCTTAAATCCTATTCTTAATCTCCCTCAACAGCCGTTGAAAAGCTGGAGATGAACAAGGAAATCGCTGCTGCGATTTTTGTGAGAACGCTGCTGCGTTTAAAAGGGGGAGAACGCTACTGCGTTAGGGGTTTACACCGCCGCCAGAGAACAAGTCGGGGAGAAGAGCAAAAACTTTCTTCCTTGGATATTCTGTTGAAATCCTTTGACAACTCGTCGGGCTCTGTATCTTCTGGAACCACCCTGTTCCTTCTTCACTCGATACACCCACTTGTTGTGACGTGCCTTTTTCCCCATGGGCAACTCAGCTAGTCCCCATGTCTGGTTGGAGATCAGAGATTTCTTCTCTTCTTTCGCAGCAAACTCCCACTTGCTCGCATCTCCACTCTGACAAGCTTCATCAAAGCTTTCAGACTCTCCTCCATTTGTCAGCAACATATAATTCATGTATCTGCTGTTAGGCACAGGAGGACGAGTAGTTCTCCTCAATGTCGGAGCTGGTGCGTCGGGTTCCTGCGCACCGTTCTGTCCAACAGTCTCTTCTGGCTGAGGACCTTCTGCATTGGGTTCTTCCGAGAGGTTATCCGGAACATCATCTGCATCTATAAATGTTGACTCGCTCTCTGAATCACCGTCATCTGTCTTGTGCATGTCCTTGTACATCACCTTCTCGTTGAATGTCACATCTCTGCACCTGATCACCTTCTTGTTTTCGTTGTCCCAAATGCGGTAGCCGAACTCGTCTTCACCATACCCGATGAATGTGCATTTCTTAGACTTGGGATCAGGCTCATTCCTGCCTTGTTCACCGCCGCCAGAGAAAGAGGTCGGGGAGGAGGAGCAAAAACCCTAGGGGGTCGGGGGGGCTACTTTTATAGCCGGAAATTTGATGGGCTGGCGACAGCCTGTCGCCAGCTACTCGAAGACGCGGACGTCGGGGCGCCTGACGCGGGGGTCGGTGTCTTGAACGCGGGGGTCGGAGTTCGCCCGACGTGAGGGTCGCGTTCGCCATCTGCCACCATCGCGTTCGTCGATCGAGCTCAACTGCTCGAGCTTGCCTTCATCTTCGCCTGCGCTCACCTGGAGCTCGTCGGAGCTCCTCCGTCGTCGGAGGTTGGTATCCACCTCCAACCTAACACCATAGGCAGTTTTTCTTCCGTCTGCCGAAACTTAGTATTAGACTACGGACCTATGGCTGTTGGAGTGCACAAGTATCTAACAAATAAATCGATGAACTTGAATGCTGAAAGGAAAAATATTAGGAAGCATGTCTGGCAAAAAGTATTCCCATCAATCGAGGGACAAAATACCACGAGCGGGAAGCAGAAGCTTCCTATTATGAGTGATAACCCTGCATTTTTGGCAATTGACCTCGTCAAGTAGAACGCAAAGCAGTGAATTGACAGATGATTTCTCGTGCTGCTACCATAATTAAGGGCTATAGCAGCCCATTTTGTGCTCAAAACAGGAGAATTATATGAAAAGTAATGTGTGTTATGTGTCTCTGCTGTATCGGTAGCCGTTTTGTTCAACGACATGAGAGTTGTTGCTTATTGCGCGCAGATTCACCCACAAAGTATAGTATTTCATTAAATGAAGTTTACAAGAAATAGCACATCACGATCTCACTATACAAAAGGATAAACAAAAACAGGCTATCGTTGTTCAAGGATGGTGCTGAACTGACCCTCTAGTCTAACTAAAATTACAAGACTGTTTATGTGCAACTCTCTTAGAAATAAGTCTCATTGATGCTAGGAGCTCATCTCTGATTCATAGATTACTTGCTGCAAATACTTGAAAGATCTCTGGTAACTCACAAAACCCATGAACCAAAACTCATAACCATCAACTGTAACAATCTGAGCATACTTCTGATTCGGCTTATTCACATTCTCACTTGGACAAACTCTCTTTATCTTCCTCAATGGAATCGAAACTTTATAAGGAACTCTGATCAAATCTCCCTTAGGAGAAGTACATATTATAGGTCTGTCGCTTCGAAATGCAATTTTCTCGCTAGAAATGAAGAGCAATCCTGCAATAGGACCAGATGTTGTTGATAGATAACACTGACAGGCTTTCAGAAGCTTCTCTCCTTTATTGACAGAGAAATATCTTCTGAAGATTTTTTCAATTCCTCCTGCTTGAAGAATTCTTGCCCCCAAGCTCAATTTCCCTTTCACAGTTTCAGATAACGTCATCTCTCAGCTCAAACTGTTGAATATCCTACGTACTTCTTCCACTCTTTGAGATTGTTTAGCTTGAGCAATGTTTCGTGGCTAAAACAGAAGAGAAGGAAGAGGTTTTTATAAGGTGAAACAACCTACAAGTTGGTAGCAGCATCCAGAGCAGTAGTGGTTGAATGAATCAGCAACACGTGTGAAAGGATAAAACGCATGCTGTTGTCAACAATGCTAAGGAATTGTGGAAAGGGTAATTTTTTTTAGGGATCTCTTCTTCCATAGGTTGAGAGAATTATAAGTAGATGTTAAGGAAACAGGCAAAAGCATTCACATGTTATCTTTTGAAAATCATATAGGTTAATAGGGAATGAAGATGTTTGGCCTAGCATGAATGTGAGGAATCTCTATGAACACATCACTATCAGGCTATCAGCTATGAGTACGGTCGCTACCGTCTATTATAAAAATTGCTACCACTCACACCCAATCGATAGACAATAACGACTAAACTGATAGCCGATAGTGATGTGTATACGAATGATATTCGGCTAGGTGTTTCCATATCATATCTCCCTATATGAGTTTCGCTTGAGGGTCCCCCTATAGGGATTCTTTTTCAAGGGGAGACAAACTGATGCGTAGGTGAATCATCATCAGAAGAGTGCAGATGGTGTAGAATTGGACCCATCTGATGTGTAAAATCTCGATCTCACCATTGCTCTTCTTTCTTTCTCCTTTTCTATTCCTTGTCATTATTGATTTTATTAACATTTGCAACACCATCACTGAGTCAGCCCTTTTGGATAAGAGTCTTTCTGAGCTGGAACTGAGATCTCATTGGCCCTTGGCTTGTTGTAAAGAGAGGCAATTTCAAAGTGCACCAAACCAAAGATTCATATCTCAACGTATTTGGTGAAGGAAGTCAACAAGTAGACTTTTAATTGCTGAAAAAACACAGGGAGCTTACACATATCACACGTCCAAAGTCCTTTTCCTTCTGTTCCATTGCCCTTGCCCATAATTCAAACCAACATGCTGACAGTGAAGCTTGCTAAATGAAGCATTGAACCAGAATATCGTGCCATACTAACTTTGGTGGTTGCAATGCCAAAGTTGGAATAAATGAGTCATGTTCATGATCTTCTGTCCCCACGGAAGATTTTGTAGGGATCCATTGCTTTCAGTTAGTTCAGTTACTTAGGAGATATGTATGTTAGTTAGGTTGTATTTCATGTGGGTTCAGGTTGCAGTTAACTCATGCGCTAAAAGTGCTAATATTTATATAAACATGTACCAAATGCCATTTTATCTGTATTTATCCCCGTCTGGCAAAGGTTTAAGGGCGAAAAATTAAGTAGAAGTGTTAAACTTGTTTAACACGGAATAATCATTAACCCGTAGATTAGATTTATTTTAAAGGAAAATTATGTCAAGGCACCAATATGAAAAAGCCCATCTGACCAAATATGAAAGAACCCATGTGACCAGCCCCGCTAACCTTTGCCCATTGTACGTGGATCAGACCCAAAATACCCAATTAATGTATTTTGGCCCCTCCACATCAGCTGTATAGAGAAAATTTATTGTATTTCCTCATAAACCCTAAAATGCACTTCTTCTTCCCGATGAGGCAGCACCCCACAACTATACTACGAAGGAGGATGTATCATGTCCCATTAATGGCGATCTGATGGTGGAATTGAAGGGAAATTTCCCTTCATTTTTCTCTATCATGAGCAATAACTCTTTATATAATTTTTAGGGTTTTGCTCTTCAACTATGAATACTCATTTTGTTCTAAAATTCTCTCCATTACTCCTACCTTCCCTTCATTAATGGTTGAGAAGGCTATCATCTGCATGGTCTCCTCAGGTGATAAAACAATTTTCTTAAAGATTAACTCTTCAACCACCATGATGAAACTAAATTTTGATATGTCAGGGAGGTTAAAAATTCAATACGATTCTTTATCGTTGGCATACAAAGGTGAAACAAGCGGTAACTTCAGTTTTGCGATTGAGAACGAAGATGATTTGTCGTCTATGGTGGAGCATAGCTATAATATTGAGTGTAAAGAGATTCGTAAGAAAGCTTTTCAAAAAGCATAGGATTCTACTTTCCATAACAACCAGCATGTTCCACAAGATCTATAAGTTATCGGTTTTTTCAAAAGAATTTTATAATTTCTGTTTGACTATTGTGGAAAGATGAAAATTTAAACAAATACCAGCCAAGTGTGATTTTAGTTTGACAATTTTTGATATTAAGTTCAATAGGTATGATATTAAGTCTAATGTTGGAAGTTAAGTCTACTGGGTTGAATAATAAGTCTAAAGGTGGAATGTTAAGTGTAATGGATTATATGTTAAATCTAATTTATTGAATGTTAAGTATAATTTGTTATATGTTAAGTATAATACGTTGTATGTTAAGTTTAATTGGTGTGATGTTAATTCTAATTGGCTGCATGTTAATTGTTATGACAATAATTTTAAATCTAATATGTTGAATGTTAATTCAAATGTGAGGAATGTCAAGTCTAATCTATTGAATGTTAATTTTAATGAGAGGAATGTCAAGTCTAATAAGTTGAATGTTAAGTCTCCTTTGTTAATTCAAATTGGTTCGATGTTAAGTCTTGTTAGCTTTTATTATTTGTTTATTTTTTATTATTTGTTGTTGATTTTGTGTTATGATTATTTTCTAAATATTTGCATCATTTCCCCCACTTTGAACTCAAAAAATAAAGATTGTGGTCCGCTAACGTCAACACATGTTTTAGAAAGTATTCTCAATGATAATCCGTCTGAGACAATGTTATGATAATTGATGACATGATTAGCAATTCAGAGAGGATTCATGCTTGGTGATACACTGCTTTAATTAAAGAAGGACAACTATTTGATAATGCGAAAGAATTAAGATTAGCTTTGCTCTACTATTCAATGGCAAAAAAGTTTGAGTACGAATTTGAAAAGAATGATCCAAAGCGCATTTGAGGTTTTTGATGATTTAAGGAAACCAAAAGTTGCCCATGGATGTTATTTGCCTCTCCACCTAGAAATGGAACTAGACTTGCTATAAAAAAGTTCATGAACAATCATACTTGTGGATAGCATGGTAACAATGTCTGTCATTCAAGGGCCTCCCGAAAATTCATTGCGACCCAATTACAAACCATGTTGAAGGTCCGGCCAGACATACTCTCTATTGATTTGTAAAATGAGTTTCTAAGTCAGTATAGGCTAAGAGTCGAGTATAGTAAGATATGGTGGGGTAAAGAAAGAACATAAGAACAATTATAAGGTGATGCTTATGAGGCCTATGATCAATTACGATGGTAAAAGATAATATCTGCCCTATTGATGTGCAAAAAGCATTTAATTTTTTAAGTTTTCATAGTTAAGTATTTTCTGTGAATTCTTTTAAGTTGAAGTATAAGCCAATTCATGTTGAAGTATAAGTAATTTCATGATAAATTATGAGTTATTTCTAGTAATTTCATGTATGGAGTATAAGTAATTATATGCTAAGTCTAATTATTTCATGTTAAATGCAAAACATTTGATGTGAATATTAAACAATACCATATTAAGTCTAAACTATATCCCGTTAAGTTAAAGTCCTTTCCTGTTAATTGTGATGTAACTACTGGTAAGTCTAATTTGGTTCTTGTTAACTTTAACATTTATTTTTAAATTTCCCAAATTACAGGTATGTAGGTAAGGTTAAGGAGACAAATTCAGGTAGCTATATTCATGTTGAACAAAGTGACGGAAGGTTTACAAGACTATTCATTTGCTATGCCGCTTGCATAAATAATTTTTTACGTGGATGTCGACCACTTATATTTCTGGATGGGACCTTTCTGAATGATCGTTTCAAAGGTATACTCCTCAGCGCTGTAGCATACGATGAAAATCAATGGATATTTTCACTATCCTATTGCATATGCGATCAGGAAAATAACATTAACTAGAAGTGGTTCTTACAAGGTTTGTGGTCTATATCCTATGAGAGATCTGATCCATACCATCCTCCACATCAGCTAGTTATAATATCAGACACGGATAAGGGAGTTAGAGAAGCTGTTAGAATTTTTTTTCCAGATGCTTTACATTCCAGATGTATTCTACATCTCGTAGAGAATTTTAGATTAAAATTGAAGGATTTGGGACTAAAGTTAAAGGATACTCATGTTTTGGTGAATCTATTACAATCAGCTTGTTACAAGTATACTAAAACAGAATAGAATGATTATATGGATGACATTAAATTAATAAACAAAAGGGCATATAATATTGTCATTAACTACGCCCCAGAAAACCGGGCAAACAAATTCTTTCATGGAATTAGTTAAAGCATGAGACATCTCATGTAAAGTATAAGTAATTTTCTTGTTAATCATAGGTTATTTACTATGAAGTATAATAGAATTAATGCTGAAGTATAAATAACTTAATATTAAATTATAAGTTATTTCAAGTAAATTCATGTTGAAGTATAAGAAATTTCATGGTAAGTATAATTAATATCATGTTACGTGTAAATCGTTTGCTGTGAAAATCAATTCATGTCATCATAAGTCTAGTTCACTTCCTGTTATGTTTAAACCATTTCCTATTAATTCCAAATCATACTTGTTAACTCTATGTCACTTCTTGTCAATTGTAAGTAAATAACTATCAAATCTATTTCACTTCTTGCTAGTTGTAATGAATTTCCTATTCTGTTTCAAATATGGACACGTTACCTCTAATATTGCTAAGTCCTTTAACAAGTGGATACGTGAGGCTAGATTGCTACGGATACTACAAACGGTAGAGCACATACGTAGAAAATTATAGTTCGCATGAATGATCGACGAGACATGGCTAAAAATTAGAATGAATTTCTTCGTCCTAAAGCTGAGCTTGTCCCTAAAGAGAACATGAAAAATGGGCACCCATTGGATATGTGTTAATATCTTAAAGGATTATTTGAAGTACAATCTCATAAAACTTGTCAAGTAGATTTGGAGCATAACACATGCATGTGACTTGCGTGGGATGTAACTCGTATTCCTTGTAAATGTGCATGCGCAGCTATTATGTTTATGAAGAGAGATGTTTATCAATTCTGTGATTGGTTTATGATGGTTATATCTTTAAAAAACATTATGAGCCAATTATTTACCCTATCCCTGATTACGAAAAGCGTAACGTACCAAGAGATCAAATCTAGATCTTACCACTACTAATAACAAAAAGGAGAGAGAAATAAGCCCAGATAGATCAATAACAAAACTATTTATACATGACCACTTAAATGCTCTCGACACTATATGGAAGGTCATAACCTGCAACATGCAACGAATCTATCACTGATTAAGTGTTTTGTAAGCTGTTAAGTGTTTTGCTTGTATAGTTATAGACTATGTATTTTTGGTATGTCATTGGCTGTTAATTCTATGTTAAGTGTTTTGTAGGATGTTAACTTATAAGTAATTTCATATTTCATGTTAAATGAGATTTGTTTGTAATGTACACGATGCAGTTCATGTTAAGTATAAGTTATTTCATGTTAAGTCTACATAATTTCATGCTAATTTTATGTACTTTGCTTCTAACTCTAAGTCACATCCTATTAAATTTAACTCATTTTCTGTTAAATACAGTTCACTCCCTGTTAAATATAGATATTTACTGTTAAACCCATACCACTCCTTATTAAATTAGGCAATTTTTGATTAAATCCATTCCACACTTATTGTTAAATGAAGGTAATTTACTGTTGAACAGAAATAATTTTGTATTTTGTCTAAATCATTTACTGTTAACTCTAAAATACAAAATACTAAACCTAAATAATCAATTCTCTTGATTTTTTAGTGAAATCCAAGATCATCTTTATCTAGTGCTTATTCTTTCTACTTTGGTTCACGTCCTTCAATGAGTATATCTGCAACAAGTCTTGCACCTATAACTACGGGTGAATCGTCTACAGGAGTAACGTGCAATGTATCACGTCCAAAAAATATTGCACGTATATAGAAGTAGACATACACACCACAGTCATAGATGCAATGTAAGAACATAAAATTAGTTATTAGCTATTTTGCTTAACGTAACAAATTTCAATTAAGAATGTTATCATGATACTAACCTTCCTATTTGTTGCTCGCATAGGATGTCTTGATATTTAAATTTTCTGTACATATTTTTAGATGCAAAAGCAACCTTCATGTGGTCCATAAAACTTATGATTTTCTCAACAGGTCCGATGTACATACTATATTTTGCCGAACTATAATTCCTAACAACTTCTTCATTCAATCAAACTTTAGCAAGATGCCAGTGATCGTGCCTAACGATGGGAATCAATAGAATTATTTTTCCTATGGCGATATGTTTTTCTATATATGATGAATATAGTAACTTATAATCAGGTGTTTGGGTCAGAAATTGTTTTCTTTATTGTATAACTCATTACAACTTTAGTCATTACAATAAGTCCGAAAAAGATAATTTTTTTATAAGATCTTACACAATGAAAAAAATAAAGAAAACTATAATCTCCTTCAAACAACACATAGCAGAGAACGTTTATCACCTATTATTGTTTGCGTGAGATCTTTGCCTGTGTCAGGGACGTTGATATCCGTAGACCGCCTATGGATCGGATTCGGTTGACAGAATGATTAATCAGAGCTCCTACTTCACCAAAAAAGTATTCACTAAAGTACTGATATTGACCAAGTAAAATCAGTACTCTTCTTGAGATTAAGACCAAGCCTAATCTCAAGTAATAGGGGGATGAGGCTTCAGATCTCTCAAACTCTCCCTCTTTATGCTGAAGGACTTCGCCGAGATCATCTAGCCTCCTCTGAAATTCGTACTCCCTTGCTCTCCAACTCGACATCACCTCCTCGTCTTGATAATAATTCACATATTATGAAAGGAGACCCTAGGCTTGTATTTATAGGGATTCAGATGCGGTTATTTAGATAAGAACAAAGGATTTAGCCATATCTTCAGTTGACAATAGACTAACCACGTTTAGAGATGATATCCAATCAGTTGAGATGCTCGGCAACAAACAAATCCCGAGAAAACAACAAAAAAACCCGTAAAAAATGCATTTGAGGCTCAAGACTGCACGGCAGGTACTGCTGACCCGTGGGGGTGTGGGTCAGCCGCGGCTGTCCCGTGCTGGCGTAGGTCAGCCATCGCTGACCCTCGCTGGCGTGGGTGAATTGGCCTTGGCTAAACTTTTTGGTATTTTACGATTTTTCGAGACTTGTACTTTCTGCCGTATTATGTATCTTGTTATCTTGTTAACTTGTACACTTTGTTAACTGGCTTCATGCGCTTGTTAGCTTCTTTACATTATTTGGAGCTAACCGACAAGCACGACGGTTACTTGGAGCTGACCGACAAGCCCGTCAGGCACTTTGGAGCTGACCGACAAGCCCGTCGGGTACTTTGGAGCTGACCGACAAGCACGGAGGGTACTTGGATAATCCTTCTTGACTCATATGATGACGTTCATCGTCTTCCCTTCGTCTCAAGATGCGTGTGGACACCTATATGCATTTTTAGATGCCTACATCAGGTACATCGGCATAGAGTGAATGTTGTATTCCAAGTAACATAGGACTTATAATTAATAAGAAATACGTGTACTTAATATTGAAAGATATATCCATGATCTGAATTAAACATCACACGAAATGGCTTACCGTTAACATGAAATAACTTAGACGTGATACAAAATGAATATAATTAACAGAAACTTAAGCAGATTTAACAAAAAATGATATGACTTAAACTTCATATGCTTTAGAATTAATAGAAACTATCTTAAAATCAACACTTTTTCTATCTGTAAAGAACTTGAAAATTGGTAATAAGTATAAATAAGGGTCCTTTAATTTGTTAAATATAGAATCTCACATAGTTATCTAGTCATCCTCCACATAGCAAGTACAGAAGCTCCAATCTATCCATGCTACTGTTATCTGTGTTGATAACCACATACCTCCTTAAAAATGAGATTTAACAATTATTAACAAACATTAACATGCACATATATTGAGTTAACATCTATTGCAATAAGCTTAACACATAACAAAATTATTGGAACTTACTTATGTTATTTTTTAGAGCAAAATTGTGATAGTCATTTATTTTCTGTTGGAATGAGTTTGGAGGATAGTATAGGAGGTATCATATAGTTGTGTAAAAAAGTCATCGTGCTATTAAGAATGCGTATGCTAAAATTTGAAGAATCAGGAATCGCCCATTTAAATCCTTCAATAGAGCTTCCTCCTCCTTCATTATAAAGGTCATCTTCAACACATCCAACTTAGCTTCTTTATTGTTGAAGTAATATTTGATGGCTTCTTTCTCTTCATCCATGATCAGGGACTTCAATTATATCTTCAGTTTTTTAGTTTTTTTGTTTGTGAATGGGGTCCTCACATGTTGTGATCTCTTCGTAGCTCTTTTGCTTGGTACCCTAGTTCATTTGGCAGACGATTCTTTGTGACTACCTTCTCTTTCACAATTTGTATAGCATTCATGATGTCCTCCACAATTTTATCCATTTATTCAATCACATTATCATTCACAATTTCCTCTGCATTCTCATTCTCATTTTCCACGACATTCATGTCCTCAATCTCCTTTTTCCAATTTCTTTCTCAATCCTTTTCTCAACTTCTTTCTCATTGTGCAAATCCTCCTCTCCTTTATTATCACCATTGTCAAAGTCATTATGAAAATCATTTCCAAAACTTCCTCTGTCATCATTCTGAATGTTATTGTCAATATTTTTTTTAACTTCCTCCTCAACTTTCTTCTCAATGGGAGTTTTCTCCTCAACTTTTTTCTCAATGAGAATTTTCCCCTCTCCTTTATTAGAATCCTTTCCAAAGTTTGATACTGAATGATATTCCTCCTGATCTGCCCATGGCTTAAGGTTTCTATTTTGTGCAATTTTCTTCTTAATATTCTCCTTCAACACCTCTAGGCCTATAACATCAGCACATTCTTCAATATATTTACTTTTCTGTTGAGTCTGCTAATCTCAATCATAAATGCTTTACAATATATATTCTTCCTACGTTTTGTAGTATTCAATAATGGTTGGTAAAATTTAGCAGAATTTCTCCAGAAGATAAGTTGTTTCTCAATGGGTAGAGCCTCTATATCATCTTCCTTTTCAAAGCATTGTCAATATGCTTTAAAATGATTTGAGATTTTATAAACATTACGTTATATCACTAAAAAAATAAACATGTTTATAATTTATAGGAAATAGCTTACAGTTAATATAAATTAATTAGACTTAATGGAAACAGACCTACAACTAACATCAAAGTTTTTATAATTATCAGGAACTAAAGAAGACTTAAAATAAAATGACTTACATTTAACTTAAAACTATTTAGACTTTACATGATCTGATTAAACTTACTAGACATTGAATTAGACTTAACATGATTTAACTTAAACTTCACAACAAATTATTTATAATTATCAAGAAATAAAGCTTAAATAAAGTATTAGAAAAATTTATATAGCCTATTGAGCCTTTCTTCTTGACTTCCTCATTCTTCGACTTCTTCTTTGAACTCTTCTTATTAGCAAAAAGTTTGGACTGATGATGCATATTTTATTTCCTTAATGCTGGGGATGGGACTCTTTTCCTTTTGAGACTTGAGACATCATTATTCCTCATAGTAGGCTTCCTCAGTGGGTATTTTGAGAGCCGCGGACCAACTTCAATAATAGGTTTCTCAACTAATGCTATGGAAGTTTTTCTGCCTTTGAAGCAATCGTCTCCTTCCTCAAAGATCTAACTTTCTCACTCTCTAGTATCCAATTAATCATTGGAGGCTTGAATTTATTTCTAATGGCATATTTCTTTATTCCCGTCATCTCTTAATACCAAAGCTATAAAAAATACAATCACTATTCCAACAATTAGAAAATGACCATATTCAAAATAATAGTAACATCTTATAATTAACAAGAAATAACTTGCATATAATATGAAATGATTTAGGATTAACAGGAGCTTAATTATACTTAACATGAATCTAATTAGACTTAACATTAAAAAAACTAGAACTTCACAGTAAATAATTTACACTTATAGTAAATAAAACAGACTTAACATGAAATATATTATACTTTACATGAGGAATTATGCACCTTAACAGAAATACTTAAATATGGACAAAAAATCATGCATATAAATTTTACTACCTTAACAATTTAAACATGGAACTTACGAGAATTAGTGGCATGCATCCAGAGATATATGTAACCCCTGGCTTCTTCCAATGCTACAAAGTAATTTTTAATGCCTCTAACAGTTTCTGTATAAATGAATTTCCCCATGCAATTTTATTCACCCGTTAAGTGCTATCAAATACTTGAATAATAGTCTAGGAATATCGTGCATGCTTCTAAGGCACCATATCATCGAGCATTGATAAAGTATTTGTAGCAGAATAAAGTCTTGAATATCCTTTTTTTTCTTTGATTCCATAAGAATTTCTAATATACCTTCAACATATCTTTGAATGCTCATTTGTGCTCTTCTTTTTGTCCCTTCTCCCCCTCCTCATGCATACACAGTTTAGCAAAATATTCCCTTCATATTCTGCTATAGGGGTCCCGATTGGTATAAATAATTTCTCCATCAAACGGGAAACCAGTATGATTATGAACCCAATCCAAGTCAAAGATAACAATTCTTTTTTTTTCTAGTTTTAGCATCGGGGATAGAAAATATTTCAATACCAAGATCATAATAACTCAACACTAGCTCAAGTGTTGGAGGATCAAGTGCAGGAGCACCAAAGCGAATATAATGCTTGAATGTGGATATCTCATATGCATCCCTATGCCACTGACCCATCTTAGTGGCAAGAAACTTCATAAATTCATAATATGCACCGAAACTAGCAGTTAGCCTAATTTCAGCAGAATCACCAAGCTTTGTCCTAAAAAGAATGTCAAATGTACACTTAACATAAAACTCATATTATTTAACATGAAACTCAGTTTAGTTAACATAAAACTCTGTACAGTTAACATGTATTTTATTAAACGTAACATGAACATCAATTTAGTTAACAAGAATATCGGTTTAGTTAACGCAGTTTACTTGACAAGTATTGTAATAATCCTAATATATACTTTGTTATACTTAACAACAAAATCTTAGTTTAGTCAGCATGAAGCCTAGTTTAATTAACATGAAACCCAATTTCAACTTAACTTGTACCTCAATTTAGTTAACAAGAAACTCAGTTTAGTTATTATGAAACTCAGTTTAGTTAACATGAAAATCAGTTTAGTTATTATGAAACTTAGTTTAGTTAACATAAAACTCAGTTTACATATTATGTATTTGTATACTTAACATGAACATCATTTTACTTAACAATTACTTTTTTATTACTTTTTGTAGAAATTCTTCCAAATAATTTAAACTCTAGTCACTCACTTACATCAATACAATATTGTAAGTTTTCCAAATGACAATGAAGTTAACATATACTTCAATAAATTTGACAAGTAATACTAAAGAGTTACTATAAATCTTAATTTCTTTAATTAAAAAAAATCTAACACTTTCGTCTTTCTAGGCTTAGAACCATCCCCTACTGAACTTCTTTTATCGCCTCTTTCTCGTCATTCACCCCTTTGCATGTTCAAAAAGGCCTTCGATGCTTCCTCCGTGCTTCCATTCCCAGATGATTGATGAGATTCACCGTCATTAGAAGAGGCACGACCATCATCACTCAAGGAAGTTGTATGATCATCATTAACTTCACCACTTCGCTCACGAGCTACGACTGATGACGAAGATTTTGCTTCATTTTTTTGTTTAGACCGTCTTTCACGGCCGCCTTCGTCTTGCCCTTACCATCCACTATGGTGAACGACGTTGAATCGTGATCATATTTTCCCTTAGATGACATTTTCACCACGCAAACCTAACCCTAAGTTAAAATTCGAGGGCGAGAAATGGAATTTGGGATTTTTGGGTTCCTGTTAATAGTAGAAGAGAGGGGGAGAGAGTACTTGAAAGGGGAGATGAGCGCGATTACCAATTTCGGGCGTGTTGTTTTAGAAGGGTTGAGAAGTAATTTTAAGTGGGCTTTTTTCTAACTGCTTAGTTGGAAGTCTACTTGGGGCCTTGACACAAATACTGTTAGTATTTGAGGCTAAAACATAAGGCCCAAAGTGCATAGGGCCTAGTCACATGGGCTGATTAATATTGGGGCATTGGCACAATTTTTCCTTATTTTAATCCTTAATTTTTTATGGTGTTTTGGAATAAAGAGCGATTAATTATATTGTTTTCTTTTTAAACTAATGGGTTATCTCTTAACCCATTTAAAAAGGTGGATTAGGAAATCCTTCTTTTTGAGGGGTTAACTCATTTTAACCCCTCTAGAATGGTTTCTTGATCCTTTTATAATTTTTTGTGTTTGACAAATTCCACCAGGTTAACTCCGTGTAAATTTTTTTATTTAGCAAGTTAAGGAGGGATTAACTACTTAACCCCTCACTTAAACTATTACCAAATGGGTGTGAGATTATATCTAATTAGTAAATTGAAACAATTTTATGCAGATCCTGAAGAAATTTCTTCTCCCTGTGAATAAAAGAATTTCTATGAAACCAATTCTTTTTTTGCCAGAAGGCTAAAGTTGTTACTGCTTTCTTTGAATCTGAGTAGATATACTAGTGGCATTCATGTGCCAAAATGTACTATGGAATTATATTACCAGCATACTAGATAGAGTAAACAAGATCAAGTAGGGGGCTTCTATATATATATATATATATATATATATATGAGATTAATGGGTATCCTTGTCATAGGAGGGGATTTCCTCATTGACGCCTCTAAAATCACATAATTGAGCGACATTATGGATGATCCGTTCCATTGAACTTGATCTACATATTCTAAAATCCCAACACACCAAGTTTGGGGTGAATCTGTCATCGTTTGACCCTCCATCGAGCCATGTGAAAAGTTCTATTCATTCAAAACCGTTAAAATTGATACGAGTGGATGAAGGGTCAAACGACGATGGGTTCACCCCAAACTTGTGTTGGGGTTTTAGAATATGTAGATCAAGTTTAACGGAGCGGATCATCCACAATGTCGCTCAATCATGTGATTTTAGAGGCGTCATAGGAGGAAATCCCCTCCTATGACAAGGATACCCATTAATCTCACATATATATATATATATATATATATAAATATAATATAATTAAATGT
>NC_033800.1:80516757-80556160 GCF_001876935.1 Asparagus officinalis
CTCTCTCTCTCTCTCTCTAAAACCAAGGGCTTTCTCAAGCTCGTCGCCCTGGCCCTGGCCCTCCTCGCCGTCGCCACCTCCGCCCAGGCTCCCAAGCCCCCGAGTTCGCCGCCGCCTCCCCTCCTCTCCTCCGCCCGACCTCGTCGCGGTAGCTCGTCGTCGCTCCCCGTCTCGCCCTCGACTACGCCGGAGTTCGCCACTGTGCCTGCCACTTTTGAACCCTATAGTATGATAGGCCGGAGGAGGATGACCAAGAGAAAAGAGCGCATGATGCCCAAGAAAAGTGAAAATGAAGGGGCTGCAGGCACAAGGTCACTCTTTTTTTTTGGAATTTGATGAGAAGCCACTGCTTGTTAAGGAGATTGTTAGTCAAGATGGTTAAAATTAGAACTAACATGGTATAAAATAGAACTAACTTGGTATAAAATAGAACTAACATTATATAAATTAGAACTAACTTGGTATAAATTAGAACTAACGTGGTATAAATTAGAACTAACGTGGTTAAAATTAGAACTAATTTGTTATAAATTAGAACTACCTTGTTATAAATTAGAACTAATATGGTTAAAATTAGAACTAACGTGGTATAAAATAAAACTAACTTGATATAAATTAGAACTAACACGATATAAAATAGAACTAACGTAGTATAAATTAGAACTAACTTGGTATAAATTAGAACTAACGTGGTATAAAATAGAACTAACGTTGTATAAATTAGAACTAATGTAGTGTAAAATAGAACTAACGTGATATAAATTAGAACTAATTTGGTATAAATTAGAACTAACATTGTATAGAATAGAACTAACATTGTGCAGTTTAGAACTAACACGCTACAGAATAGAACTAACACTGTGCAGATTAGAACTAACAGTGTAGACAGAATAGAACTAACATTGTGCAGATTAGAACTAACACTATAGACAGAATAGAACTAACATTGTAGACATAATAGAACTAACATTGTGCAGATTAGAACTAATATGGTTAAAATTATAACTAACGTGTTATAAAAAAAACAGAATGCATTACAAGTTTACAACGTGATTAATTTAATTTTAAAGGGGGCAGAAAAAGGTTGTTATCATGTTTGGAGTCTTTCCACCATAGACCAAACAGAATTTACATGCAATAGAATAACCCTTATAATACTTGAATATTTAGGCATCAAACAAGTTGATCAGCAAAATCCAATAATTAATTACATGAATGCTAAATTACACTGCCTCTCAAAATTAAGACAATGCTCTGCAATAGTCACAAAACTTGAGATAACAAATCGTTCGATGGCTGAAGCTACTAACAATTAAAAAAATAGTGATAGCTAATTCTTTATAGGCTAATGAAGAACACAGTGATAAATTAAGTAGAGACCTTCTTGTTAGGCTCAAACACGTACTTCACAAGAGAATCTTCGATTGAAAGCAGCTGAGGAAGGCTACTACTCCAACTTTGAAGCATCCATTTCATTATTGCTCCTCGCTGCAACTATAACTTTCGCATGCTCGATCCTCCAGTGTAAAGTTCGCCCCGCTTATATTTAGAAAATTGATGTACTTTTTGTACATCTCAAGGATCTCATTGTCGCTAACAACAACAGGATTGGTGAAATTCCAGATTAATTCCCTTGAGGTTTCTCTTTGCCATCTCAACCGAAATAGGAAGAAGCTCATCTAAGACAGTCATACCGTTCGGTATGTTCACCACTTTGTCGTATCGAGATATCCTCGTGATGAAGTTTCGTGGATTGCTAAGGTCAGAAGGGATTGGCATTCGAACTCTCAGGGTACCTACATTGTCATAGTTTTTCAGACCGCTCTTCTACGTGAAAACAGTTATGAGTATAAAATGATAATCGTCAATTCAATCTCACCACAAAATTCAAAGTTTTACTACAACGGAAGGGCCTTACAGACAGAATAGAACTAACATTGTGCAGATTAGAACTAATATGGTTAAAATTAGAACTAACGTGGTATAAAAAAACTAACATTCTGTCTACAATGTTAGTTCTATTCTGTCTACAGTGTTAGTTCTAATCTGCACAATGTTAGTTCTATTCTGTCTACAATGTGAGTTCTATTCTGTCTACAGTGTTAGTTCTAATCTGTACAATGTTAGTTCTATTCTGTCTACACTGTTAGTTCTAATCTGCACAGTGTTAGTTCTAAACTGCACAATGTTAGTTCTATTCTATACCATGTTAGTTCTAATTTATATCAAATTAGTTCTAATTTATATCACGTTAGTTCTATTTTACACTGCGTTAGTTCTAATTTATACCACGTTAGTTCTATTTTATACCACGTTAGTTCTAATTTATACCAACTATACCACGTTAGTTCTAATTTATACCAAGTTAGTTCTAATTTATACCACGTTAGTTCTATTTTATACCATGTTAGTTCTAATTTATATCAAGTTAGTTCTATTTTATACCACGTTAGTTCTAATTTTAACCATATTAGTTCTAATTTATAACAAGGTAGTTCTAATTTTATATCACGTTAGTTCTATTTTACACTGCGTTAGTTCTAATTTATACCACGTTAGTTCTATTTTATACCACGTTAGTTCTAATTTATACCAAGTTAGTTCTAATTTATACCACGTTAGTTCTAATTTATACCGTGTTAGTTCTAATTTATATCAAGTTAGTTTTATTTTATACCACGTTAGTTTTAATTTTAACCATATTAGTTCTAATTTATAACAAGGTAGTTCTAATTTATAACAAATTAGTTCTAATTTTAACCACGTTAGTTCTAATTTATACCACGTTAGTTCTAATTTATACCAAGTTAGTTCTAATTTATACAATGTTAGTTCTATTTTATACCAAGTTAGTTCTATTTTATACCACGTTAGTTCTAATTTTAACCATCTTGACTAACAATCTCCTTAACAAGCAGCGACTTCTCATCAAATTCCAAAAAAAAAGAGTGACCTTAAGCCTGCAGCCCCTTTATTTTCACTTTTCTTGGGCATCATGCACTCTTTTCTCTTGGTCATCCTCCTCCGGCCTACCATACTATAGGGTTCAAAAGTAGCAGCACAGCGGCGAACTCCGGCGTAGTCGAGGGCGAGACGGGGAGCGACGACGAGCTACCGCGACGAGGTCGGGCGGAGGAGAGGAGGGGAGGCGGCGACGAACTCGGGGGAGGCTTGGGAGCCTGGGCGGAGGTGGCGACGGCAAGGAGGGCGAGGGCCAGAGCGACGAGCTTGAGAAAGCCATTGTTTTTAAAGAGAGAGGAGAGAGAGAGAGAGAGAGAGAGAGAGAGAGAGAGAGAGAGAGAGAGGGGATAAGGTTATTTTGGGGATTTTAGCTTAGTTAGAATGTAATAATTGTTAAAAAGGGGCTGCAGCACAAAATGTCACACTTCAAGGGGCTGAACCACATGGGAGAAACTACAAGGGGCTGCAGCACATGGAGTTTCTATTTTTGGGGCCTGGACACATTTTTCCCTAAAAAGTTTGCAATAAATATTATCAACCCAGAACCCATTTCCCCTCCCCCATTTTCTTTTCTCGTGGGACCCCCGCTTCCGCTCCCGCTCCCGCTCCCTCGCCCAGGCCGTAGGGCTCCCACCTCAAAACACTGTTTGGTGAACTCGGCTAGGGTTAGGGTTTGCTTCTTGTTCTTCTTTGGGATCTTGGTGACGGCGGCGGCGGGGGGTCGTGCTCCTCTGATTCGTGAGCCCAGGCTCCAGGTTTGGCCCAAGCCGAAGCCATTGATGCCTTGATTGATTCGGTCTCTTGATTGGATAAGCTACTGAAAAATATCTATCTCAACTCTCTAAGAAAAAAATATAAAATTTCTGTTTGAATCTAAGACATATCATTGCCTTACTTTTCATTCCCATGAATTATTTTTAATTTTAATATAATAGAGCAAAATACTTGTGTTCCTCATGATGTTATGGAAGTGATAAGAAAATTTAACTAGTTTAGTTTGCAAACATCCTAATATTCTTGTTACTGTTAAAATATTCACTTGTGAAAACAACAAAAGTTGCATACGAAAAAAAAAAGAGTACATTTGTCAAGTAATACGTTGGAGTTATGTACTACATTGATCACTTATGTGTACATGGTCTCAGGTTAGAGCTCCTTTTGGTGCTTTGAAAGGGGCATATATGTTGGATTTTTGGTGGTATATTTGCAGTTTGTTGTTTGGAGATTACAATTGCAAGAAACTTGAATGGATCCAAGACCATCTTTTGTGTGCATATTCATGGAGGATATCCTTGCTCTAATGGCTTCATAAAGGTTGTAGCATGTTCATAACTTTATTTGTGGCCAAAACTAAGTCGTTAGAGCATGGGGAAGTGAAAACTAGCCAAAACTAAGTTGTTACAGTTGGGATTCAAGTTTCTATAAAATTCTCATACCCAATCAAGCCAAAGAATTGAAAATCAACATTTTCTCTAAAGCTGATTTTCCTCTATTCATATTTAGAACTAAATTAAGAAAGAGTAAAAAAAAAAAGAAAGAAAATACCACTTTTTGAGATTCTACAAAACTTTCCTACAAATTTTATAGAAATATAGAGAAATCAAATTTTGAGCAATTTTCCTTTTCTTTTTATTATTATTATAGAAATCGAACCATACAGCCCCTTAAAAGAGAGCAATAGCGAGAGAGGTGGAGATGCAAACCCCAGTGTCTTGTAAAAACAAAGAAGCAAACCAACAACAAAAGCCTCTGAGTTCTCCATCCCCATCTCCATCACCACTGCGTCAATGGAGGCCAGCAGCCCAGAAGAACCTGAGGAACCAATGGTCCAAGCTCTCCTCTTCAAACAACAGCTGGTTTTCCGCCGCCTCCCAAGCCCGTTCTCACGCCACCTCTCTCGTCAATGTCTACCTCTCTCAAAGGCAAAACCGCAGTTAAATTCTTTGTAGGGTTTCAAGTTCGGATTTTTGAATTGATGTTTTTGGTTCACAGATACTTGCGTGATATGGATTTGGGTGCTTTGATGGACATGCCAAGTATTCGACAGCATACCGAAGAGAAACTTGCAAAGAGGCAGGTATATGTTTTTGTTTAAACTTCTAAAAAAGACCGATCTCTCTGAGTTCTTTATAGAAGTCTCAAATGTGACTAGTTAATTTCACTTATTTTAACACTAAGTTCTGTAGATTACTGCTTTACTATCTTGAGACTTTCCATTCTTTCAGCTACGTGTTAATAACAAAGTTGTTTAATTTTCTTGTCCAAACTTATGATATTTGTTTCTCTCTTCATGCTGTATTCCCATTTTGACCTTTTCTTGTATCTCCCTCTCTCTCTCTCTCTCTCTAACAGGTGATTTACCACAGCAAGCTTTTATCATCTTACAGGGACATGGTATGCACGATTTATCTAAACTTGAGCTTCACAATGTTACAACTATTTTGTCTATGTGTGGCCCTGCTCTGGGCAAGATCTATAAGTTATGTGTTTATGCTTTCTATTCATGGTAATTGCTTTTTGGTGGCATAGATGCTGTCACATAATATGTAAAGCAAGGACTTTAGCAAAACGAAAGCCTGTAGCAAATTGTTCCACATTCTTATTGGTGAATGGTGAGACCGTGAGAGATCCATAAAGAGTAAATAATCTCACTCCTCAAAGAGGTGTGCTGCTACACATATATGTCTGAGAACTAAATTTGTTTGCTCCCTTGCTTTTGGTCGGAGTACACCTTTTCTTTTATTTGTTTTGAAGAAGCAATTGTTTCTTTTATATTGCATAGCTTCTTTCATATTGCACTTTTTTCTCCTTGTGTTAGTTGGTTCTGGTATCGTGGGTGCTCATATTCTTCCTTTTATTTTTCTTTAACTTTATCATCTTGGTTATAACACCATGTTGGCAGTGTGATGTGGACTGGGGAGGGGCCTCCTATCTGAAAGTGGGAGGCTCTCGAATGTGTTGCCTTTGACCACTGTTTTAAAAAGCCTCCGCCTAATCCGTCTAGGCGACTAGACATACGCCTAGGCCTAGGCGGTACCTAGGCCGCCTAACTAGCGCCTAGCGCCTAGGCGATACCTAGGTTGCCCACCTAGATTTTAGGAGTGTTTAGGGGAGCATTGTCTGCTTACAGGGACAGTACCCTTTAGGTCTTGATCGTGATTTTCTATGTTACGGCCTCCACGTCCTTCAAACTCCTTTAACCTCCAAATATCAACACCTCCATTATCTCCTCCGACCTTCAGAAAACCTCATCGACCAACACTTAAATGAAGAAAGAAATCCGCCTAGACACTAGTTCGGCACCTAAGCTTTCTATAACATTTACATTTACTATCGATTATTATAATTAAAAAATAAAAAAAACTCCTAGGCTCTAGGCATCAAGTCCAACGCCTAGGGCTTCTAGCGTTTTCTATAACCTTATTAATTATTATTTTGGTTATTTAGTATTTAAGTATGCATGGTTTATTGTGGATCTAAGATTGCTATTTTTTGGCAAATTTATATGAATTTAACACATATGTTTATCAATTATTATAATTAAATAATTTTAAAAATAGCCAAACGCCTAGGCGTCCACCTAGGCGTCTAGGCGCTGGCTCAAACGCCTAGACCGCCTAGCGCCTTCTGTAGCATTGCCTTCGATGCCAATCCAAATCCGGTCGGAGAGTACAAGGTTCTTGATGTTGTGTACTTTGGTGAGTATCCAAATCTGGTCAGGATCTGAAAGGAGTGGGTAGATTTTTATGTCTTCGTTAACTTTCTAGTGCCATGTTTGTGAGGCCTTGAGGGTTGATCGGAGGAGGTTTGGTGTTGAAGTTTGTAGTCGGATTCAAAACATCGAAACATTGCGCGAGATTGACGAATGATTCTTAGGAGGCAAAGTTGAAGACGAGGAGGTTTGGTGGTGCGTTACTGTTCATTCAAAATGTAAATGTTGTGCTGTTCACGTGATCAATGACATTTTTTTGGCTGTGATCTGTGGACTTTTGAGATAAAGGGCTAGAATTGAGGATAACTTTAAATAGATGGATGGGTCAAAGAAAAAAGAGGGTTTGGGATAACTAGGCTTCACACCTAAGGGCCTCACACCCATGCTTCACATCCCGAAGACTCTTCAGATGCCTAACACAAGCAAATCGCATGCTCAAGAAATTTCATAACCTTTCATTCGTCAATGTCTGTCTTCTCATTGAGGCTTACACATTTATTTTAAGAAAGCAAAAGATAACTCCTAAAGAAATGGTATAAAATCAAATTTCAGAAGATCCTGACATTCAATTCAATTCTAATATAAAATCTCTAACAAAATAAAATCTAAAAGATCCTAATGTCAAATTCTAAGGAAATCCTACCTAAAACAAAGATTGCATCAAATATTTCCAAAACCAAAAATATTTTAATAAATCCTAATTTCAGCAAACCGATGATTTCAGATGGTCCATGATCGTCCTGCATCACAGTGCTCCTTCCTCTCAATTCTTATGGATGTCCACACAGTTTTCTTTTTGCTCTTAGGAAACGGACTTTTGGTTTAGACTTTGACGATCTTATTTTTCGGGTAATGACTTGGCTCAAGAACCCAGAAATTACAATTGACTGTGACATTCCCCTCAAGGATGTTTGCATTCCGGTTTTCCGTTCTTGTACTTGAACATTTAAGGTCGGGATGTTTATGTTGGGAACATGGTATTATTGATTTAAAATGTCTGAAAAATAATCTTCTTAAGAAATATTCTAAATCTGATATTCTCACACTTGATCTTGGATTTATAGACGTCAGGGGTAGCCTAATCATTTTTCCTTGCATAAACTTTCAAAATTTGGTCTACTGGCACCTTTATCCAATTATTCTGCAGTTTATGTTTTTTCGGGTATCTTATGTATCTTTGAGCTTTGAGTATATTAAAAGTTCCTTTTTGCTTACTTTATTGCAGGCATCTTCTGTTGCTCACATGGTCCAATCATCTAGCTCGTTGCGGTGTTTTTTTAAAGCTTCTAGTGTCAGTTCCTTTGTACAATTTTGTAATCATCCAGAGGATGCTAGTGATCCTGGCGATGGTGGAGGGGTTCCTGTATTTTCATTCCTCTCAATCTCAAATTTTGGTATGCTTAGTGCAGAAGGAATTAGAGATTTGCTGTAAAATGAAGCAGAACTTGGATATTTAATTTTAGGTTTAATTTCACAAAACCCCCCGAACTCTTGAGGGCTTTGCACATGACCCCATTAAACTTTTTTTAATCTCACGAAACCCCTGAACTTTGGGGTGTCTCACAAAATCACCTTGAAGTTTGAATTATCCTCAACGTACCCCCTACTTATAATTGACAAATAACGAGTATGTCCTTGAGAATAAAAAAGCTCAATTGGGTGGACTTATTTGTCAACTACAGATAGGAGGGTCCGTTGAGAGAAGTTTAAACTTCAGGGGACTTAAAAGTTTTAAGGGGGTTCATGTGCAAAAACCCCAATGTTGAGGGGTTTTTTGTGAAATTGAACCTTAGTTTCATTACCCCCACTGCTTTCCAAAAGTAGCTCATATTTTACCCTACCTTTGTTTCTAGCATTGTGCCCTATTAGCTGCACGATGCTTTTATCATATATTAGATCATCGGCGTGTTCCTAAAGAAAAGAAAGCATATGCAGGGATACTTGTTCCTGCAAGAGGATGTCAATTTCTTACTCTTTCTAACTCACACCATTTTGAGGCCCGTCTTAGAAATATTTGCATCTTTCATCCACTCTTTACTTTACTAGAACTGTGTCCATACAGTTACACATACATTTCGCTTCTAAAATACATTGTTTGGGATGCATATAAATTGAATCCCGTGAAATGTGCATTAATCTTGGAGCATAGTCTCATGAGAACCAGGCATGGTTCATATCCAGTTGGATAAATGTTCAACTTGACTCTGGGTCTCTGTAACTGTTTGAATTTGGGCAAAAGTTAGTGAGTATTAACATTTTAAAATGGGTTAATCTAGAGTCTATGTTATTTTATCGTGAATAAAATCCATGAAGATAGCCGGGGAGTCCTGATTCACCGGTAAATCAGTTAATTGGGAATTGGAAGGTCCCAGGTTCAAGGAAGGGCTATGGACTTTGCTCAATTAGAGAAAAATATTTTGAAATGACGTAATCCTTGCTTGAATTCATCATCATTCATGACCACAATTTTTCTCAATTAATTCTAAAAGTTTCTGTATAGAATGGCATTGAGCAGGTAGGACCTACTAATAGCTGTTGTAACTTTTACTTTTTTCAATGTTTTGAATTTAATACTTATAGTAACAAAATTACTTTAATCAAAAGTTCAAAACTGCTTTGGTATAATATAATTTAGTTGCATGGGTTCAACATATATTGGATAATACACGTCATGTGATCTTACTTTTAAAACAAAAATCCAATAAAATGAAACTTGAAGTATCTCTCTAGTTTAATAGAGATACTTGTTTCTGACAAAATGGGCAAAACTATTGACTTGTTTAATTTTACTGAAACACATGTTTTCCTTCAAGTAAAAGCAATGCAGTCTTTATGTCGTCTATAATTGTTTAAGCCTGGATATATACATTTACTGAGTACAATGATGAGATAAGAAGTATTCAAATACCCCAGACATGTTTGCTAGGAATCTGGTCACCTTTATGTTGCATGTGGGGAGTTCTGATTTAAAAAGTAGATCTTATTCCTTCTTTACGTTTCTAATAAAATCTATTTATTAAGAACCCTCAAATTATAACAATTTCATCTTTGTAAGCTTCTGGAATTTTCCTTTCACTTGCTAGTTGCTAGGCTAGGTAGAATAAAGGTGAATTTGTCTTGTACTTTATTGCACTGATTGTTTTATTGTTATTCATCTCTTCATATATGTTCTTTTATTAATATTTCCATGTTGAAATTTATTCATATACCAGCCTTTTATACTTCTTAATATGCTTCTGGATGTTCGAAATACTTTTCAAATGACATTTCAACCTGTGCAAGTGCATGAGACTGGTGGGTATTCTGGAGAAATTAATAAGCTATGTGCTGGTGCTGTACCGACCATGTTTAGGAATTTCTTATCGTGCCGGTATCAACCAACCATTACTGCTGATTTCCATATCCTATAATCAAGGTCTTTATAGCATATATCTGTTCGTCTCTCTAGTTTCTTACTAGTTTCTTAATACACTACAAGTTTTGATTTTAATTGAATCAAAGATACTTTGCTAACTATGCACACATACATGCATGTTTCTTTCATTTATACTTACTTTTGCTTTGTAAAAGATAATACAAGATTATACTAAAGCTGAAAAAGATTCTGAAAATTCTCTTTTCATTAAATAATTCCAGAGAATCTGGCACAAGAGCTCATTGAGATGTTTCTGTTAGAGCTGAACTTGAAGGTACTACTGACAGCCCATGTTTTTTCATTTAAAAAAATGTTTATGGTATTTCTCTGTATAAGTTATCCTGGGCCTGATAGATTTTCATGGCCTACTACTTTTTTCCTTTCCGTAGAAGCAATCATTAGCATCTCTTCTACATCTTCTGTACTTTCCTTTAGCTATTGGTGTGACTTTTGTTAAGTATTTTGTGTTCCATGTGATTCCTTGGCATGAACAGCGGTTACTTGTTGTTGAGCTACTTAGTTCTATCTATAAAGAAGGCGATGAAGGAGCTAATCTATTGGGTTGGTGTTACGAGCTTTATCCTGGTGAATTTGATGATTTGAGAATGATCAATATGTTTAGCAGCGAAAATAATGAGCCACTACCTCCACGAATAAAGGACTGGCAATCAGGTGACCCTTCAACTCACCAATCTAAATGTCCTCGGAATCATGATGTTTTGCAGGTATGTATCTCTAATTTGTCTCTAAATTTGAGCCAGTACTAACTGATTTATGGTGCATATGAGTGTCAAAAGTTGCCATGTTTTTGATAAAGAGATACTTATAAATGTTATAAACTATTAAATAAATTTATATATTGGTTAAATGGTGCAAAATGTAGTGTTCTATGCTTATGAAGATGAAGAAGAACTTAGTTTTATCTCAGTTGTTTTTGCTTATCATACATTAGCGCTGAAAGTTGTTCTAGTGAATTTAGTAGGCCATGGAGTTGTTTAACATTTGAAAGGCCAAATAATAGGGCCTCAGAATGAACTTCTATGATATCCAATCTGGGCCTGGTTCCTATTAAGATAAAATGCAGAGACCAAGGACAGGTCTTCACCAGAAACTTCAGTTCTTAAATAATGGATGGTCTTATTTCAGGTTCTATGAATATCTTCTTTCAAGATTTCAATTTTCCTAGTTTGGTCTGATAAGTGGACCAGGAGAAGATGAGACCCCCCAAATTTGTTGTTGCTTCCTCTTTTATTCTTCATTTACCTCAGTTCCGTTGGGAAAATTAGTTGAGATTCAAATCTGCAACCTCGTGCATCTCAAGGATGTTGTTATCAATCATCAAGTTTCCTATTTAGCTGCTTCATATATTTTTGACTTAAGACCATTCACTTAAGAATCCATCAGTGAAGTGAGCTTCACTTCTAGGGATGTTTTAGTACTGAACTCTGTTATGCTTCTCTACTTGCTCCTTTCATCTTATTAAGGGATTTGTTAATAACCTTTTCTGTGGTTACTGCTTTATTTTATGGGACATATATTAAGTTCTCAGAGTATATAGTTTCCCAATTCCCAATTTGTTACCTGTGTTTGTATCCACACGAAATGAAAGTTCGTAACAAGGTACCTTTAAACGTAAATGCTATGTTGACAAATAAACAAGCTACCTTAAACATGCTGGTAAACATACATGCTATGTCGACTGATAACCAAACCAATTTTGATCCACGCAATCGATTAGGTTATAGCCATGAGAGAGACAAGGGGGTTAGGTGTGGCCATCCCCCCCCCCCCCCCCCCCACCCCCCCTTTTTTTTTTTTTTGCTTTTAACAAGGTACCTTTAAACGTAAATGCTATGTTGACAAATAAACAAGCTACCTTAAACATGCTGGTAAACATACATGCTATGTCGACTGATAACCAAACCAATTTTGATCCACGCAATCGATTAGGTTATAGCCATGAGAGAGACAAGGGGGTTAGGTGTGGCCATCCCCCCCCCCTCCCCCCCCACCCCCAATTTTTTTTTTTCTAGCTATGTATATTATTTTTTTCTCCATACCAGTCTTTCATATTTGAAATTAGTTCTCAAGCTTGTCATGGTTTGAAATTTGTTCCCCAGGTTTTTGAAGAGTTTTGAAGTTAGTCTCATTGTTACATTTAACATCCAAATTATTAACCACGGTTGGATGGTTAAGCAGGGATGGGTACTGAATTACCAAATCAACCGAAATCAACGTCAAAATCCACCAAAATCAAGTTCAAGACTAGTGGTTTTAAGTCTACTATCGTATAATCTTCCCTAGTTTATGCTCTCTAGTGGAGTTTATTTTGGGATTCAGCTTTGAATGTATACGGGTATAACTACTAGTGCACCCAAAAATGTTAATGATGACGGAATACTCCCTCAATTGCAACCGACTTCTAACTTAGAGACCGATTTAAAATTACTTCAAATATCTGGGGGATTAATATGGAAAAACCCTATATAAGCACGCTCCATGCTTTCACGTAATTTCTTTGCATTTCTACTAGAATAGAGAAATGATGTTTCAGTTTCCATGTAGTTTTGCATTTAGCATTAAAATTGTGAAATTCATTTATATTTTAATGTGGTTTACATTTTGTATTAGAATTGTGAAATGTGGTTCTTTCAATTTTATGAAGTTTTACACTGAGAATGGATATGTAAATGAATTTTCTATGCTCATGTATTTTTACAATTATTCTATAAATGTCATAGTTAAAACCGCTTCATCTTTTCTTATTATTGTTGGAAGTTAAGTTTAATGGTGTAATTTCTAGTGTATTGCCAATTTGTCAGGTCTTCAAAATGATTATCATTTGTAGTTTGTGGTTATGGACAAACTAACTATATTTGACCATTTTTAAAATGGGACTTTTAAAGATTGAAACATATATTAAAATGATTTTAGTATCAGAAATAATTTTTTTTGTAAAAAAATGTATTTTGGAATTTTCTTTTACCTACTTACGTACTTCATTACACTAGTTTTTACACACGTGCAATGCACGTGATTTAATACCATGATTAAGTATTTTTGGCAGTTTGTGCTCATTTTTTCTTTAAACTCTTACATCCCGATTAGTTTTTTACGTTTGTTTAAATGGGATACACCCAATTTAAATTTTCATGTTGATATTTGAATTGACAAAAAACAAATATAATTTAAAAATAATTTGAATTTTCATATTATTTTTGACCGATATGAAACTAAGCTTTATTTGAGAAAGTATAGCATTGCAAAGTGAAAAATATTAAAATAGTGTTATACAAGGAAGGTGAATATTTAAAATCAATATAGCAAAATGATTGATTTAAAGTATGTTAAAGCGATGCAAAAGAGAATATGAAGTTTATTCCTAATCATTGATAGACTTCATAAAAAAATATAAATTAAAGATTAATGCTAACTCTAGTATACTTTTATATGATAAAAACATCCACATAAGAATATAAAAGTACTGAAAAATTTTTATGAAACTCCCTTCTAAAGATTCCTAATTTCACTCAAAATAATTAAATTATTCTATAAAATATTCATAAAATATTGTTTTTATTTCTTCTATTTTATTTTTTATTGAGTTAAGATCAATCCTTCTTCAGGTTTATTATTTATCATTTTTTGGACAATTCTAGAGTATTGTCTTCATCATCTACATCAATTGTGACATCAGGCTAATTTTGTATTTTTTATGCTATTATCTTTCCTGGGCTCGTTAATTTTTTATCATCTCATTTAACTTTACAAAGAAGTCAAATGTACTTATGATGTTCAACACAAACTGCTCAAAATATAGACTTTGATTTTTTTTCTATTTCAATGAGAATAAATATTAATTTCATATATATAAAATTCTTTGTGTTCCTAATTTATTACTTAAATAAATTAGAAGCTATCTCTTTATTTTACTCTAAAATGAATTCTTCTGATGTGCATCCAATAATAATTTCTGTTATTTCAATAATATTATCTTTGCTCTATCCCTGTTATTTTTCATAAAGATCTAAACTAAATACCTGCATTATTCATTACCAATTTCTCTTAGATTATAACATTAATATTTAATTTGAAGAACAGAGTATGGAATTTATGAATACTTACTAATTTTTCTTATGTCTTCCATGGAGATTTTTTCTTTGATTAGGATAAAGTTATTAAATTATTTTTTAATGTAACTCATTCAGTGCTTCATTAATAGATATGTCTTATGTTAATGCCAATTCAAGTGATTCATTGACGTTTTCTGAATTTTAGATTTATTTCCATCACTTTCCCATTTGCAATGGAAATAACTCAATTCTTTTAAAGTTATCTCTAAATATTCTAATAGTTTCTCCATATGTAATTCCTTGTATTCTTTTACCCTATAAATATTATTAACGTCAAAGATTAAAGTTTCTAAATTAAAATCAATTAATGCTAAGGTATAATATTATAGTGTTTTATCATTTCTATGGATTTAAACATCTATCAATTAATGTTACGAATGTATTTTGGCTACCCCAACTTATTACTAAAATTATATGAAATTACTTTAATTTATATAGTGCCGATAATTTTTAATCTATAATATTTTTAAAAATTTTATCCATTAACCGGATGTTTTTAATCAATTCTTATTGTTTTTGTTTACCAGTATCAACTTAGACTATTCTTAGATGCTGAAAATGGATAGTAAATCCCTAAATTAGAAATTTTAATATATATATATATATATATATATATAATATATTGTATATAATAATAGTATATATATATATATATATGAAAAATACCAAACAATTACACTTTTCTTTGCCAAGTTTTAAAATTTTAGCCATTTTTTGTGGTTTTGAACTTCGAGGGTGTGATTTATAATTTTAAAATTTGTGAAAGAGTTTTTAAAAAAAATTTACTTTTAAGTTTGGTAGTTGTAAATTCTATGTTTCATGTGTTGATGGTAATTTTTTAAATGTTTAGTATAGTTTCTGTAACTCTAAAATTTGAGGGTGTCTTTTGTAAATTATTAAAACTATAGATTATTTTGAAAAATATTAAATTTCAGCGTCTACCAATCGACAAATTTGATGTGTGCTAGTTAAATTTTAAAAATTTACGAGTTTTTTTTTTACGATTTTTAAAAATTTGAAGGAGTTTTTAAAAAATTTTGAGGTCAATTTTGACAAATTTTTCAATTTTAGGGTGTCTAAGAGTAATGATCTTGAATTCATCTTATTTTATTTATAAATTTAGAATTTTAAGGGTGACTTTTATAATTTGAACTTTGAAGGTGTTTCTATAATTTTTGAGATATTGAGGGTGTTAATTAAAAATTAAATTTAAATTCAAAATTTAGGTGTATCATGGTAATCTCTTGAATTCATCTGTGTTGTTTGTAAGTTTTTAAAATTTTAGGAATTTTAATATGCTTGTCTGTAATTTAAACTTTTGGCGGGTGTTTCTATAATTTTTGAGACATTGAGGTGTTAACTGTAAATTTAAATTCTTTGCAAACTGATGTTAATTTTTTAATATTCATGTTTTTATTTTAAGTTTTGAGACATTTGGATGAGTTTTATAATTTTGAACTTTTCAGGGTCTTTTTTGTAATTTTAAAACTTTTTAATGTTTTTTGCAATACTTCATGTATTATAAATATGTTATCTACTTGTAATTTCTTTATCTTAACAAACTAATATCATTTTTATGTTTTTATATATTTTATTAATATTAGTTTTTTTAAATTGTTAAGCTAAACATGGTTCACATAGGATTAAGGATAGATATGATTTATGATTAGGATAGATTAAGATATAAATAAAATAATCAAAATATGAAGAGTAATATTGACACATTGAAAATTAGAATTTGATTATAGATAAGGTAGTTTCAAACTATAAAGGGGTATATTTGTCTAAAAAAAGATCTTTCCGAACTCAGGTGCTTTTAAAGGGAGTATGATATTGTCGATACTTTGAATTGATTTCCGAGATGTATAAATGGTTGTATCGCCCCATCCCAACCCCAACACCGCCCCCTCCCCAAAAAAAAAAGAAAAAAAAAACCAACCCCACCTCCCACCCACCCACACACACACACACAAAAAAAAAAAACACTTGGCTCCATCACTGGTTTTAATCATGATGTGAATTCCAAACATGTTGAAAGATCAAGTAAAACTAAGAAACTATCTTTTCTTTTTAACAATTTTTTATTTGTTTTGATTGCAGGTGTACTTGACCGCATGGCTTGCTGATGTGAATATTGACATGAACAGGTACACCAAGTAGACTGCAGTTTTCGATGAATATATTTATATTTTTCAAGCATAACTTAACCAGCACTGTCAATTACATATGCTCTAGAAATATAATCATGATATCAATAGAGGCTTAGCCACGTCACAAGTGTGGAAAAGTTGGCATTACAAGTTCGAAAAGGTTTTTGCCTGATGTTACAGTGATTGAATTAATGCCTGACCTTAATCATGTTGCAATTTACTGAAAGAACAAAGGAAGACAAGACACATAGTTTATTTATAAATAAATGCTTATTCTGTTGAATACATCGTGGTCAAATCTTAAGACTTGCATTTATCTGCATTTACCTGTATAGTTAAGATATAAAAATTCTTTTTACCATTATAACTTTGATTCTGTCTGCAGTAATTTGTTTATAATAGCAACTTTTAAACAATATGGATCCTCTCCAATACAAAAAAGTAGTGGAGAGACCACTACTTTTCATCCCGACCGTTAATTAGTGGGCGATTTTGATACATTCACATCAAATACTCACCTTACCATGTGTATTGCACTCATTCTTAATTTGCACTCAAAGAAAAAAAATAACCACCCACTAGATACTCAATGGTTGTGATATAGTGGTGGTCTCTCCACTACTTTTTTGGTAGTGGAGAGGATCCGAGTCCATTTTTAAACTTAAATGATATATTCCTTGCAGGATGCGTGAAATATTTTCTATTGTTGAGGACGAAATACAAGTCAAACTTTCATAAAGGCCGTATGCGATTTACCTAAGAGGTATTACTAGCAAAAGGAATCTCCTATCTGAATTTTACCTGTATACTTCGCTTTGTTTCTTCTTTCGTTGATCCCTTAATTATTAATTTGCTGAACAGTTTTCTGCTATATTACGTGGGTATTTCTATTTGGAAGCCGTAGCCATACCCAAACCTTTTGGACATTTCTTGAATATATGCTTATGTTTGTCCAAGCGTACACTCAATTACATATTTGTTTTAAAACATTCCTCATACGCTTCTTGGATGTGTAATCTACACTTCACATCTATTTCTAATATATTGTTTTCATGTAAATGAAAAAACAATATTGATCTTATATAAATTATTAACTTAAACACATATAAATATAAATAAAATACATATTTATAGCCATGTCAACGTACACTACATTTTACGAATTGTATCCCGAACCCGTACCCATGCAACTTAGACTTTTTCCATGTAGAAGAATGAAAACTGCATGTCTGATGGAAAATTTAATGTAACTTTTCATTGATTGAAGTGTTACTTGTTAATTCATTTGATTTACAATCTACGAGAAATGTTCAACCAAACGTTTGCAATAATACGAAAAAAAAAGTGTTTTGTCAATACCAGTTACTTCTTCACTCTTGGAATGAAGTTTGAACTTCGTATTTTCATGCATGATGTGCTATCCAAATCATTAAGAATAGTTCCCATTTCATCTGTTAATTACTAAGTGGTTGGGAAATAGTTTTCTATTTTTACTCCTCAGGATTTGAATTCAAAGTGTAAAACAAAACATCTACTATTGAGATCACCAAGGGCAAGGGATAAGTTTCTCCTGTTTAATATCGTGCATACATTAGATGTGTAGTTTTGTTTAGGACCTGAGTGCTTTGAGAAATACATATCAGAGTTTAGTTTAAATTTTTTTAATTTAAAATTGCATTATGAGAATAATAACAGTGGCCTTGAGTGGGTGCGTGCACACACACAGTGGATACAGTTCGAATATTTTTTCCATTAATTATTTTCAAAATGTTATATGCTTTTTTGTCTCCTTTAAGTCCCCTTGAGTCACATATTCTTAAACAAAGGACTTTAATGGTTTCTTACCTTCAAATGTGGTGAACACCTTTTAGCATGACATTATCTAGTAATTGGGTTTTTTTAATTGTAGATGTATTCTGCATGTCTTTGGCGTAGGTGTGCTACTTTATTAACTTGTTACAGTGAGCAACAGTTTGATTAATAGTGAAATGACCTAAAGCAGGATACATACTATGCTCTGCCGTACCCTATTTGCATATTTATTTCACGAATTTCTTGTTAATGCTTTACCACGTGGTTTGACAATGTTAATATTGATTTGCAGGTAATAGTTAAAACATGACTGTTGATGTGGATGTCTATTTGTGTGGCTATTGGTTGCAAGAACCTTCACATCTGCATATGAAGTCAGTAACGTGATATATGGCAAAGATCTCGCGCCACAAGTGAAACTGGGTTATTGCACATCAATATGTTTTCTGGTCATCTTCTTCTCCCAATTAGCAATTTCAGAAATTCGGCAAGAATAAAAAGGAAAAGGAAAACTGAGATTGTTTATCTGTTCTCTGAGGTGCTTTCTTCGTGGAGTAGAATGTGTCAGTAGCTAGGTCATGGCCATGGCTAAGGCAGATGGCTCGAGATGGTGCATGGCCATTGGGATGACAGAAGACGAAGATGTGGTTGGCTGAAGTTCTCGCCATTTTCCCATGAGCTTCTTGTGTTTGTTCAGCCGTTCTTTCTTGACTTTGTGCAACTATTGTTGTATTTGTCTTAAACCTTTCCTGGTCTCTCGCGAATTATTCAGGTAAAACATGGAAATTGGTTACGAAATTGTGGATGGTGATGTTTACTTACAGATGTATTACCGAGAGGCTCTCGCTGCAGATCTTTGTCGTCGCTGGGGCTTTTTTGTTTTCTCCTTGCGCTGAGATTGAACTTCTCTCTTCGGAGCCTTTGAACTTAACATTAGGACTTTCCTCTTCCGAGCCTTTGAGCTTAACATTTGATGACGGATGAGATTGCACGTTTCTCAGTGTGTGTTGACTCCGGAGGTTGTGTTTTCCCATGCAATTCAATTATTTGTACCAACTTCTTCTGAAGGAATGTGGAAAGCTATGTTGTTGCTTATAACGAGCATATGATGAAACCAACCAAAGTCTTGTAATCTCGTCAAGTGAACTCCAAAAATAGTGAACTCCAAAAATGCTCATGGTCTCATCAATTCTCTATCCAAAAAATTGTGGGATATAGCTCATGAAATTATGAAAGTGTTCTTTGGGAAATTATTTCCCAAATTTAGGATTTCATGAGATATGACCCACTATTATTGGCTGTTTGGGTTTCGATCGTAGGTAAATAATTTCACGAAAGCTAAAATTTACGAACTTCATAAGCTATAGCCCACTATTTTTGGTCATTTTAAGAGGTTTTGACCCGTTTCCAAAGAATTTCATAAATGCCAATATTAACAATTTCATGAGTTATAACCCGTAATATTTGACCATTGTTAGTAGTTTCAATCTATAGGTAAATAATTTCCTGGAGGCCAAAATTTATGGTTTGTTGAGCTAGAGCGAATGAAATTTGGCCATTTTTAGTGGTTTTGACCTATTGGCAAATTATATCTAAGAAGTCAAAATTAACAATCCATGATTTTGGGACATCATTAATGGTTTCGATTCACTGACAAACAATTTCCCGAAGGCCAATATTTACGATTTCATGAGATATAACCCACAATTTATGACCATAGTTCATGGTTTCCAGTTGGCCAAATTTTATATACATTACGGTTAGAAGTCGCCTTCAAAGACATATCATAGTCGTCGCATCTCTATTCACTCTAATATCTCATTTGATGCTAGCAACATTTTATTATTCTAGCGAGCAATTGGATTTGAAAGTAAAGAAAAGTTGTTAATGTCAGTTTCTATCATAAAACTGTTTCTATACAAAAAGAAAAGAAAGAGCTTTCCTTTTATTAAAGAGAAGAATTAAAAAAAAGAAATAAGATGGGGTTTCTATCACAAAGCTGTTTCTATACAAAAAGAAAAGAAGAATTGAAATACAATGAAAGACAAATATATATTGTGTTAAAACTTTTTCATTGAGCAATAGCAATTAGCATGCATTTTATATGTATTGAGCAATCACACTTTTGCTTTATATGCTTTCATACTAATTGAACATATCTGTTGGCATTTATAGTTTTAGTTTAGACTTTTGAACACCATGAATACCAATAGGATAGTCTTCTGTTGGCAAATTTGAAAGTTTTTGGTGGTTTTTATATAATTTTTTATGATAGTTTTATTCAAATTTGAAAGTTTTTTCTGGTAATAAACTTTTTACTTTTGAGGGATATTTTTAGGATAGCCTGAAGACTTCCGCTACCTAGTTCAAAATCAGGCCTCGAATGTTAAACATTATGAGCACCTCCTAACCAAGCTTACGAAAAAATTAACTCGATCACATGGATCTGTTCAAATATAATTTGAGCAAAAACCTGTACCAAACATTAATCTCTGGACAAAGAAAAATAATAATTCAACAACAATTAAAGAAAAATGCCTGCAAAGGGAAGAGTACACAGTATTATACAAAAATACGAAAAATAGAAAAATCAACAAGGATAAAGAAAAAGGCCTGCAAAGGTGAGCAGACCAATTTTTTTCATTTTCTTTTCTTTTTTTTTTCCCTAGCTCTAAACACAAGTTGAAAGGGGGGAATGAGAATAATTATACAAAGTATATCATAACGAAAAAAAATCCAAAATACATCACATTTGCATCTCGTACTAGCTTACACTAACAATCAGTTAATTATTGGACAAATTTTCAAAACAAACTATTTTGCAAATTTATTCTCAAAAAACAACTCATTTCTCTCTTATTTGTAAAAACCGACCTGGTTTCAATCTCAGCGCTGAAACCTGGTCGGTTTTTACAAAAAAAAGTTCCGAAACTTCATGGGAGTTCAATTCCCGTGAAGTTTTACAGTTCAAAATCCCTCATAGATCATGATACTTTTGTGAAATTTACATGGAAGCTCTTTCTCTCTCTCTCTCTCTCTCTCTCTCTCTTTCGCTACATATAGTTCAAAATTAGGCGCCAACACAGCTGAATGTTGAACAGATGAACACCTCCAGACAAAGCTTACAATAAAAGTGAACATGGATCTGCTCAAATATAAATTTAGGAAAAACCTGTGCCAGATATTAATCCCTGGAAACAGGCTACCAGAGGGTGATGCTGTTGGATTTAATCTAATAAATCTATTTGTGGGCACATATGATTAATCAATGTGTATTGCTATCTTTCAGGATAACCCACTAAAGTGATCAATTAAGTTGGGTTAATGGGTATTTAAATATAATCATGAGATTATATGTGCAGATACCAGGTTGTAATTGTGATTTATTGAGGGGCTAAATTACAAATGTACAATATCTATAAATAAGGGGTTATGGTCCCTAACCTAGGGTTACACTCTCTAATTCTCTTCACCCTCCTCTAGAGAGAGAAATTCGGATTTAGAGAAACCCTAAGGTTAGAAGATCATTGAAACCCAGATCAAGTTTTCTTCTATGGATTCAGGTATAAGCTTCCGCTCATTTATGATTCTTGTTAATCTCTTTGAATTAATCATGGCTATATGGTTTTAGATCTCAAGTTTTGGTTTAGATCTATCAAGTGGTATCAGAGCCACCTTGATTAATTCTTAGGGATTTAAGTTTTATTGGGTTTTTTGATCTTAAATCTCTGGTTAAAGATTCAGTTTTGTTTTTTGGATAAACAAATTTTTTTGTTCGGATGAACAGCAACGAAAATTTTTCGGATGAACAGTAACTGAAAAATCGCCGGTGAACAGTAACTTTTTGGAATTTTTTGGATTTTTCGGCGGTTTTTTTTCTTGGATCTGGATCAAGAAAACACATTTTTCAATTCTAGATCTGTTTTTTGATTTAATGGCGGCGGTTTCAGTTTGAAACCCTAAGGGTTCATGCGTGAAAACGTGGCGAACATTAAGGAGGTGGTTACCTCAAATTTTGGCGAAGAGGTAAGCTTCAAACGAACCTCGCGTTCGTTCAATTTTAACCGAACTTCGCGTTCAAACGAACTTTGCGTTCGTTCTCAAGTGAGCCTCGCGCTCAACGAACTTCGCGTTCGTTCTAATGTGAGCCTCGCGCTCAGTTCTAAGATGAACCTCGTGTTCAGTTCTAAGTCGAACCTCGCGTTCGTGCTTCAGCGAACCTCGCGTTCGTACTTCAGTCGAACCTCGCGTTCGTGCTTCAGTCGAACCTTGCGTTCGAGCTTCAGTCGAACCTCGCGTTCGTGCTTCAGCGAACCTCGCGTTCGTGCTTCAGTCGAACCTCGCGTTCGTGCTTCAGTCGAACCTCGCGTTCAAGCTTCAGTCGAACCTCGCGTTCGTGCTTCAGTCGAACCTCGTGTTCGTTCTTCAGTCGAACCTCGCGTTCATACTTCAGTTGAACCTCGCGTTCATTTTTTTTAACGAACCTCGCGTTTGTTCTCAAGTTGAACATCGCGTTCATTTTTCAAACGAACCTCGCGTTCGTACTTAAGTGAGTCTCGTACTCAATACAGTCGAACCTCGCGTTCGAAGTTAAGCGAACTTCGTGTTCACTATGGTTAAGCCTCAGCTTTTCATGGGTCCACTTTGATATACTTAATTTATTCAATTAAGTTCATGAGGAATGTGAGATGTTTGTGTGTATGCTTTCGTGTAAATATTTAATCGGCCCAAAGGAAGGTTAATATTTATTTAGACTGTATACACATCTGCGATGATAAGCGTGTGACAATTATAAGGTTTACATGTGAATAATGAATCGATCCAAAGATAGTTTCATTATTTGACATGAGTTATTGTCAATGTTTGATCATTGCAACAAGGTATCACTTACAAGTTAATATTACTGTCCAAAGACTTGATATTAATGTTGTGCCCGATATCTTGGATGGGGATTGTCATTATTTGAATTTTATTGATTATGGTTATTGATGTGAGCATTTGTTGTTTTATTTCAGCTAATGCATCTGCTGCAACAATTTCTGCTAACATCAACTCAATTCCCATGCTAAATGGGACAAACTTCAAGGTTTGGAAAGAGAACATATTAATTGTTCTTGGCTGCATGGATCTTGACTATGCATTAAGAACTGAACAACCCCAACCTCTCAATGCGGATAGCACTCCTGATGCAAAGAAGGAGCATGAGAAGTGGGAGCGTTCAAATCGCATGAGTCTTATGATCATTAAGCGCGGCGTTCCGGAAGCCTTCAGGGGCATAGAATCCGAAGGGATTACTAATGCTAAAGATTTCCTTGCCGAAATTGAGAAGCGTTTTGCTAAAAACGATAAGGTAGAAACAAGCACGTTTTTAGCTCGCTTGATTTCGATGAAGTATAAGGGCAAGGGAAACATCAGGGAGTACATTATGAAAATGTCTCATATTGCTTCAAAACTTAAGGCACTTAAACTCGATCTTTGTGATGAGTTATTAGTGCATCTGGTTCTGTTGTCTCTTCCTGCACAGTTTAATCAATTTAAGGTCAGTTATAACTGTCAAAAGGAGAAATGGACTCTAAATGAGCTCATTTCATACTGTGTGCAAGAAGAAGACAGGTTGAAGCAAGATAAGACAGAAAGTGCTCATTTGGCCTATGCCTCTAAGGATAAGGGCAAGAAAAGGAAGAATGATAAGGAAGCTGCTAAGGGTCCAGTTGAGAAGAAACAACATAAGGATAATCAGGGTTGTTTCTTCTGTAAGAAGCCTGGACATGTAAAGAAGGACTGTACAAAATATCACGCCTGGCGTGATAATAAGGGTACGTTCCTTGCTTTGGTCTGTTCTGAGGTTAATTTAGCTTCAGTACCTAGAAACACTTGGTGGTTAGACTCTGGTGCTACTACTCACATAAGTGTTTCTATGCAGGGTTGCCTGAGCTACCGAAAGCCAAGTGATGTTGAAAGACACATCTTTGTGGGCGACGGACAATCGGTAGATGTGGAAGCAATTGGGCACTTTAGGTTGTTGTTAGGAACTGGTTATTATTTGGATTTAAAAGATACTTTTGTAGTACCGTCTTTTAGACGGAATTTGGTTTCTGTTTCTGTATTGGACAAATCAGGTTATTCTTGTTCATTTGGAAACAGTCAATTCAGTTTATCTTTTAATTCAAATGTTGTGGGAACCGGTTACTTGAGTATTTATGACAACCTATATTTGCTTGATACAATTGCTTCTTACAATGAATCCTTGCATGTGGAATCACGTGGTACTAAGCGTAAATTAAATAAGGAAAATTCGGCGACATTATGGCATAAGCGCTTAGGTCATATCTCAAAAGGTAGAGTTGAGCGTCTTGTGTCTGATGGCATTTTGGATTCCCTTGATTTTTCGGACTTCGACGTATGTGTTGAATGTATCAAGGGAAAACAGACCAAAGTGAAGAGATTAGGTGCCAACAGATCTTCGGATGTCTTAGAATTGATACATACGGATATTTGTGGGCCATTCCCTACGGAATCCTGGAATGGTCAACAATATTTTATATCATTCATAGACGATTACTCACGTTATGGGCACCTATATCTTATTCATGAAAAATCTGAGTCTCTGGACATGTTCAAAGCCTATAAAGCTGAAGTTGAGAATCAACTCAACAGAAGAATTAAAACCGTCAGATCTGATCGTGGTGGTGAGTACTACGGTAGATATGATGGTTCAGGTGAACAACGTCCAGGACCATTTGCTAGATACCTAGAGGAATGCGGTATCGTCCCACAGTACACCATGCCGGGTTCACCTAGCATGAATGGTGTAGCTGAAAGACGAAATAGGACTCTTAAGGATATGGTAAGAAGTATGATTGCTCATTCTTCTTTACCAGAGTCACTCTGGGGAGAAGCACTTAAGACAGCAGCTTACATTCTGAATAGAGTACCAAGTAAAGCAGTTGCTAAAACACCTTATGAGCTTTGGACTGGTCGAAAGCCCAGTTTAAAGCATTTACATATTTGGGGATGTCCAGCTGAGGCAAGGCCTTATAGGCCAAATGAAAAGAAATTGGACTCCAAAACAGTTAGCAGCTACTTTATTGGGTACCCTGATCGCTCTAGGGGCTATAAGTTTTATGATCCCACTATAAGGAATATTTTTGAGACGGGAACAGCAACATTCTTTGAGGATGTTGAGTTTGGGGGGAGAAATAAGGTTAGAGACATTAGTTTTGAGGAGGAATTGGCTTCAGATCCAATCCATACAGTTACTTTTGACAATATTCAGGTTCCTATACCTGTTGTTGCTTAAGAAGTAAATCCGGAACCTCAAGATGACAATGTTGAACAACTCCCTGTTCTAGAAGAACAAACTCAACAACCTCAAGAACCAGTGCCATTAAGGAGATCCACGAGAGAAAGGAGAAATGCTATTCCGGATGATTATATTGTATTTCTCCAAGAACATGAGGAAAGTAGTGGAATGTTAGAAGATGATCCAATCAACTTCTCTCAGGCCATGAAAAGTTCTAACTCTCAACAGTGGATTGATGCCATGAATGAAGAGTACAAGTCTATGCAAGACAATAAGGTTTGGGAACTTGTCCCATTACCAGAAGGTGCAAAACCAATTAGTTGTAAATGGATTTTTAAAACCAAACGGGATGCAAACGGTAATGTGGAGAGGTATAAGGCACGTCTTGTGGCTAAAGGCTATACTCAAAAGGAAGGCATTGATTATACAGAGACTTTCTCTCCGGTTTCATCGAAAGACTCTTTCAGAATAATCATGGCACTTGTTGCTCATTATGATCTTGAGTTACATCAGATGGATGTTAAGACTGCATTTCTCAATGGAGACATTGATGAGATGATTTATATAGTGCAACCAGAAAACTTTGTGTCAGGAGACCCAAAGAATATGGTTTGCAAATTAAGAAAATTCATCTATGGACTCAAGCAAGCTCCTCGTCAATGGTATCATAAGTTTTAACAAATAATTATCTCGTTCGGTTTTGAGATTAACATTGTTGATGACTATGTATATCACAAGTTCAGTGAGAGTAAGTATATTTTTCTGGTTCTGTATGTCAATGACATCTTGCTTGCCACTAATGATATAGGCATGTTGCACGAAACCAAGAGATTTCTATCAAAGAATTTTGAGATGAAAGATCTTGGGGACGCCTCTTTTATATTAGGGATCCAGATACATCGAGATCGCTCTCGGGGTATTCTTGGATTATCACAAAAGAGCTATATCGATAAGGTACTTAAAAGGTTTGGCATGCAAGATTGCAGACCAGGTGACACCCCTGTTGCTAAAGGAGACAAGTTTAGTCTCAATCAGTGCCCTAAAGGTAACCTTGAAATTCAGGAAATGCAGAAGATTCCTTATGCTTCGGCTGTAGGAAGTCTAATGTATGCTCAGGTATGTACGCGTCCGGATATTGCGTACATTGTTGGGATGTTAGGCAGATACTTAAGCAACCCTGGTATGGATCATTGGATAGCAGTCAAAAGGGTTATGAGTTATCTTAAGAAAACAAAAGATTACATGCTCACATACAGAAAATCAGAAAAATTAGAGGTCATTGGGTATTCGGATTCTGATTTTGCTGGATGCCAAGATAGCAGAAAGTCTACATCATGCTACATTTATATGTTAGCAGGAGGAGCTATATCATGGAAAAGTGTCAAACAAACACTAGTAGCTTCCTCCACTATGGCAGCAGAATTTGTAGCTTGCTATGAGGCATCCAATCAGGGAATATGGCTGCGAAATTTTGTCACGGGACTGCGCATTTTGGAAAATGTTGAAAGACCACTAAGGTTATATTGTGACAATAAATCTGCAGTAATGTATTCCAATAACAACAGGAGCTCAACTAAGTCAAAACATATTGACATTAAGTTCCTGGTTGTGAAAGAAAGGGTACAGAGTGGACAGATATCCATAGAGCACATTGGGACAAACTCCATGATAGCTGATCCTCTTACTAAGGGATTGCCACCTAAGGTCTTTCATGAGCATACTGCTCATATGGGTGTGGTATTATTTGAGGATATTATGTTTTAGTGGGAGTTTGTAATTGTGGTGCTTTATGTTTGGTTGTATTGTCTGATCAGAATAAAGTATTCAGTTAAGACACTCTGTTACATTATGTTTGGTTTTGACCTCACTAATGAGGACCAGTTGAAAATAGACATGTACTGATCACATTGTATGTAATTTTCATGCTGCACATCCATGATTGATCTATGTCGTTTGATTGTATTGGTATATGTGACCATTGATGGGTCGAGTCACGATAAATGTGACGAATGCCGCTTTAATCCTATATTGATATAGTCAATGGACGAGATTGTTCGGAAATACCTTTTCAGTGATAGCAATTTTTGAGCTCATAAGATTATACACAATTTAAGGAATCATATGGTGCCCAAGTAGGAGATTGTTGGATTTAATCTAATAAATCTATTTGTGGGCACATATGATTAATCAATGTGTATTGCTATCTTTCAGGATAACCCACTAAAGTGATCAATTAAGTTGGGTTAATGAGTATTTAAATATAATCATGGGGTTATATGTGCAGATACCAGGTTGTAATTGTGATTTATTGAGGGGCTAAATTACAAATGTACAATATCTATAAATAAGGGGTTATGGTTCCTAACCTAGGGTTACACTCTCTAATTCTCTTCACCCCCATCTAGAGAGAGAAATTCGGATTTAGAGAAACCCTAAGGTTAGAAGATCATTGAAACCCAGATCAAGTTTTCTTCTATGGATTCAGGTATAAGCTTCCGCTCATTTATGATTCTTGTTAATCTCTTTGAATTAATCATGGCTATATGGTTTTAGATCTCAAGTTTTGGTTTAGATCTATCAGATGCCGCAAAGCCAACAGTACATAGTATACAAAATATAGAAAAACTCCAAGTTGCCACTTTCAATCAGAATCAGAACCCTGAACATCTGATGATCTGACACTCCTATTTCTTCCATACTCGTCATCGTCATCATCGTCGTCATTATCCTTCTTCCTGTCGTTGATGATTCCTGAAACATGAGATAGTTTAGACATCGCAACCTAACACGTGTTCTCAAAAAGAGTTTTAGGAAACAAGAAGCACCTTTTCTTTTTAAAAGATTCTCCAATGCTCTTGTAGTGAAATCATCTTTGCCTCCTAGGTCTTGAAATCCAACTATCCTATCAAAGGCAATTCCCTTCCTACAAAAATTATGCAGAGATGACTCAAAACTATGAATTTCGATATAAATCTCAGGGAGCAATGTATGTGATTAATATCAACATATAAGAATCCATACATGAAAATGCAACAATAAAGAGGTTTCAATAAGATGAATATACCTGAACAATATTACACAAGGAAGAGTCTTGACCCCCAGTTTCGTCACAAAGAAAGGAGCATTCTGCATTCAATTCCAATAGTAATTAGTCCTGTTTATTTTTTTTCAAAAAAAAAAAAGAGAATGGTTAACAGAAACCAACTTCAGCATCCAATTTAATGAACTTTGTATTAATATGTTGTGGTGCAAGGGCCTTCAAATGCTTATCCATTATCCTAGAAAGAATAAGGACCAAATCAATCACATTAAAATTGGATATGAAATGACCAATCTACATAAAAGTATGTGCTTTAATTACTTTCATATAAGTTCTATGTGATGAAATTACTTGCAACGGTAGAACTCGTGGTGGTAGAAATGACAGATCGCTCTTTCACTATCGGTAACTTCCCCAAGAAAGTCTCCCTCAGATATCTCTCTGTACTCACCATGCCCTTGCCCTTTCAAGACCTCCCTCTTTTCAGCTTCTTTCTGTTAATGTATGCATCCTTATAACTCCATATTGTATACTAACTTCTTCAATTATGAATTCACAAAGAAAATATTGTTATTTCTCACTACCTTGAGAGCAGCAATTCTGTCTGCATGTAACTTTTCCAGCTCAGGGTCCTGAATCATAGTGTAGCAAAGGTTAAGTAGATTAAAGGTATAGAGACATAATGCAATTTTCAACATCATCTTGAGGTATATAGACTTGATAATAACTTACATCCAGTAACTCATCAAGGTCAACTTCCTCATTGGTTCCTCGGGATGCCTGAGCCTCTTGTGTAGCTAACAGTTCCTGTGTCATAGATGGATGGTCACAAGAAAGCTATTGGAATATTCATGGACTGAGCAATGACTAAAAATCTGTACAGGCTTGATTACATTATCCCTCTACAGGGGAAAAAATGAGCCGAGATATAGTATTCATGTCAATTCCGTTTATGATCAGCATTATTGCAGAGATATAAAGGAATATTAAGCTACCATTTAGTAGAATTACATTATGCAAAGATGTATAGACTAACAAACCTCACAGCCACACAGATTACAGAAGACAGTATAAATATTACAACAAAGTATCATGCAAACTGCAAACAGTTTATTTGAACTTTTATTCATCGTATTATCATCCACCAAAATGCCGATCATCTTCGTCTACCTTTGACTAGCAGCCAGTTGTTGAATTGTAAGCATTGCATAGGTTTTGAGTAATTGAATGAACAAGAAATTTCAAGTGCCATAGGTCTGTAACTTTATGAAGATTCTCTTTACAATAACAAGAACAACGTTATGTTACTATCAGATCATGACTAGCAGCCAGTTGTTGACCCATAAGCATTGCATAGATTTTGAGTAAGTTTATTAAGATTTTCTTTACAATAACAAGAATAATGTTATGTTACTATCAGATCATCTACATGGCTGGAAATTGACTGTCAATAGGGAGGAATAAGAGGAAGGACATGTGACAAAGATTGCAATATAGATATCTTCGCCATTTCAAACTAGGGAGAGGGAACAATATTAGAGAGAATTTTTAAATCAAACACCAACTAACCCCAAAATGGCTTTTAGATTCAATAATTTATTCTAGGGGTCAACACCATTTACAAACAGGTGGCATTAGTTCAAAAGAACAATTCGTTATCTAAGTTTATCAATAAATCTGGATGCTGAGCTAAAAAAGAGGCAAAATTAGCATCTCAATAAAAGAAAAACTTCTTAACTAACCTCTATTTTTACTTTTTAAATTCCTAGCACCAATCCTCTTATCAGCACTTGTAAGTTGTCAGAACATGATAAACTATTTATCACCCAAATGGGGTCTTCACATATTAAAATTGTTCCCGGAGTTGACAAAAAAGTACAACAGCTGTCAGACTAACATCACAATTTTGCGAAATGTCTTTACTCCAAAACCATAGATGGTAATGGGAATGGGAATAAACATGTAGCATCCATTTTTGACAACAAACAAGCCCTAACAGATGGCATATTCAGCAATACCATGTCAGTCGCCATCTAATAACACCTAAAAATAGGAAGCCTGCTTACTTGAGTATTTGCAATAAATTTAAATGTAAATGCATGAGATTGTTCGATTGTGTTTCCCAGTACATACTGACATATTGATATCAACATAAAGTTGCAGCAAATTTGTTCCTTTTCAGAAAGCTTAGCCAACAGATTTGATATTAGACCTCCTTAAACCTCATGCTTTCCGCAATAAAATCTAATTCAGTCCCTTAGAAAGGATGAAGGAGCTCTATGCTTGGTTTATCTTGAAAGAACAAAACATTAAACTCACCTTCCTCAACAGGCCAAACTTGCAATTAAAAATATGTGGCAACCAGCTCCAAAAGCATTATATAATAATTTAGTCCACAGGCATCCAATATCCAGATTCCTTAAGAAGCCAATAAAATTTCGTTGAGAAATTACAATCGATTTTAATTCATTGCCATCAGATCAAAAAATTGAAAAACGTTAAGTATCGGTAAAGACGACTTTTTTTTAAAACTTGCCAACATAAATTTTTCTCTGCTCCTATGATATCAGATCTACAAAATAACAATTGGGAAAGGTAACTAATTCACTGTTCACACAAATACTTCCCCAATTTGAAAGATCAAACCTTCTCACGACCCCTTGCTCAATTATCATATATCGAACAGAAAAAAATGAGATCAGAAGATCAGAACTGAGGAAGGAGTATAAAAATCGCACCTTTTGATAATCACGAGCAGCTGCTGCCATTACATTTCCAAAGGCTAGATTTGATAAGGTCGATTTCACTGAATCCGGATCCATTAACGAAAGAAGTACGAAGCTGATGATCTCAAAAGAAATTGGAACTCGCCCTTCGTTTCGATTTTTCTGCAGAATTTCAGTATATTTTGTTGAGGCATTGTTATATAGTTATGCATAGGTGCACTTACTAACCGTACAATATCACCAATTTACAAAAGAATCAATGTTACAGAAAGCGCTAGGCGGACTAGGCAGACTAGATCCTTGGCATTTGGCTATTTTTCAAAATTATTTAGTTATAATAGTTGGATTTTCTTGCAAAGATTAATTTTTTGCTTGGTCGGAAATTTTTCAGGTCTGCAGCATGAAGATTTGTTTCAGTTGAACTGCTTCTGTATTATATCAAGATTGGATTCTCAAACCGCATAAAAGATCAACAGTTTCACCAACAAAAACTCTCGTCTAATTGTATTTGGATCTGTAAAATAAGAAATTTTTTTGGCAGCAAAGAGGTTCAATTTGCATCATGTACATATTTGTTTACTACAAATCAGTCAATCACAGTGGGAAAAAATTTAAAAAAAAGTGAAAAAAATAAAAAATTTACCTTAAAAAGAGAAGAAGAGGGCTGGCGATGAAGGCGAAGAGGCGGCGAAGAGGAGGTGGATCGAGGAGGCGAAGTGATCAGCTCGAGGAGGAAGTGCAGTGATCAGCTCGAGAAGAAGGCGGCGGCGAAAAGGAGGAGGAGGAGGCGGCGGCGATGAAGATCAGGAGGAAAATGGGTAGATTTGGTTTTAATGAGTTAGCGGGTCGGTTTTGGGTTTGCGGGTCGGGTTTCAATTAATAAATATTTTGATGGTTTTCTAAAATTCAAAAAAATTTCAGGTTTAGTGCTAAATAGCCAAACTTATTGAAAGTTTAGTGAAATTTATCTTTTACGGAATTAAGAAGATCTGACAATTTTTTAAAATGTAAAGGTAATAGGAAAACATTAATCTCTACTTATATATAAAATAAAAGGGAATTTAAAATGTGTTTATTAGTTTTTTAATTATAAATAATTAAAGAGAACTAAAAAAATAATTATAAGACTCCTATCAACTTAAGTTGATGTCCACCAAACTTCCTAGCCACTCATCTATTAATATAAAATTTATTTTCATATCATGTACGGAAAACATTTTCATATTATGCAAGAATCCCTATGCAATATGAGTGACTAAAAAGTTTGGTGGATAACTTTTTGCTATCCATTTAAGTTGACATAAGTATATATATATATATATATATATATATATATACAGTAAATTTCTCATGCGAACGAATTCGTACGAATCCGACTGTTCTCGTCTTCGTCAAGGGGTTTTCTGAATAAATCACCCGACATCCGCGAGTCACGAGCTCGAGATTGTGTTCGTTAAAGCAAGGGTTTTTTTGAATAAATGGCGACGACGAGAACCCCTAATACAACATCGAAGACCGAGCTCGCATTGAATCAGATCTCAGCCCTCTCTCCGACTTCCCCAATTTCCCCCAAAATCACAGCTTTTTTTTCAATCTCCCCAATTTCAGATCTCGACCCCTCTCTCGCGGTGAATCATTTCTCCTCCTCCGTCAGACTGTTCTCCAACCCCGCCCAGCACGATCTCGAGCATCGCCGCCGACGAAAGCAGCATCGCCGCCGACTTGGTTCATTTCTCCTACTCCATCAAGCCACCTCCTTCCCCTAACTCAGGTAAGGATCACGGCCCTAAAGTACATAAGTTGTTGATTTGGTCATGATTTGGTGATGAAAGGGACAGAATCATTTTCATGGATTCTAAGCTCTGGTTTTGTACGTTTCCCTCTTCATTGAAAGTTTTACGTATCTTTTGTATACCATTGTAGGATCTGTCACTCCATAAGTATTTAAAACAAATACCATTGTAGTGTTATTCACTCGATAGATAATTTATTGGTATGTTTTCCAAGGTAGACATTGAAATATCAAATTTACACTTGAGGGAGTTCTCAATATCAATCACAAACGGATACTTCACGTCCTCCTTGATCATTCTCTCAAGTTCCTCATTTATATACTGATGAATCGGAAAAATTTCAACCTCTGGAAATATCTTGTTGGCTGCACTAAACTTTAGCATTTCCTGTGTATCTTTTTTTTTTGGTTGAAATAGTTTTTGCACCTGTCACAAATATTCAATAGATATTTAGTATCCAAAAACTATAAAAACAAGCTCGAAGAAGTGGAGTTGATCAAGATTTAGAGCCAAAATGATACCGAGATTAAGACTTGCAGTGCTCATTTTGAAACCTTGCGAGCATAGAAGATCAAACTTTGCGATGAAGATGAAACCTTGGCGTAAGCTTCTGTTAAAAAAAGGATGCAGGCTTTTGATCTCTGTGCTTTTGATCTCTGTTAAAAAGTAAGTTTGATTGAGCACAATGGTATTGGGTATTAATTTGAAAGTATTCAGTGCGTAGGATAAATAATTACTTTTTTAACTTTGCTTGCTAACTGATCATTTGTAAAAATTTTGTTTACCCTCCAATTTGGGGTATTTTCAGGTTATCCATGGCTAGAAAAAGTTTTTATGTTGTGAAGAGAGGTCGACGATGTGGTATTTTTGATAATTGGGAGGAATGCAAGTCTCAGGTAGATAAGTTCCCAAATGCCTCCTTCAAAGGGTATGCAACGTACGAAGAGGCTTTGATTGAATGGGAGAAGCACACACTCGCTCGTGATCCAGCATCCAGCTCGAGGCATGTCCAAACATCTGAGTATGCTCAAGAAGAAAGATATCCAGTGAGACATAATCTGGATGAGGACAAGGAAAAACTTAGGGAAACTTCTATTTTCTCTAGCTATGATTTTGTATTAGGTTCATTGTTTACAATATTAGTGTTTCTAGTATGTATCGTTGCAATATTTGTTGGTTTCTCCATTGCAAAAAACATGTGATGTAATTTGTATTAGGTTCGTTACTTTCTTTGAACCGAGGGAACTTTCATGTGATCAATTTTCAAAAAGCTCAGTATATTATTGCTTTCTTTCGGAATGAGTAGACATATTAAGTGATGCTTTGATATACAAGTTTTGAGTTGGAGACCATGGCTGAGTTTGTTGTTTACATATGTAACATGAATGTGGGTTTTGCTAATAAAGTTTTATAATGGATCTTTTTTGTTAGAAGTCCCCAGAAAGTCCCCAGAAAGTGAGTGCCAACTATTAGATTAAAGAGTTATAAATTTTAAAAGTTTATGGGGGAGTTTCTTTGATTTATAAAGATATAAAAAGGTGATTTTCTCTCTTGTACCCAGATGTGCCTACTATCTTTTTACACTGTCCACATGATACTTTTATCATTGTGTACAACCCAAGCATGGAATCTATCAGGTACAGGAATGTGCTGATATATAACAGCCACTTGTTTTTGGCCTTCAGTAATCAACATGACAACCGCAAGCATGATTGCATTGTAGCCTTCAATGCAAAATCCCCGACCTGTGACTCTTTCTCTACTTCAAAATGTATAACAAAAATAGCTTTTCAAAAGATCATAGCTTCAGGATTTGTAACCAGAATTTTTAACAGCTTTTTATGATTTGTAACCAGAATTTGCTACGATCAGAACTCCAGCAAATATGCATGCTTGCTTGCTTCCTGAACAGAAAAACTGTGCATTCATAATCAAGTTTCAGCAACAAGCAACAAACCTGGCAAACTCAGAACATAACCCAAAAAACCGAAGACATAAACTAATCTTCTGAGAATAAGGAAGAAGAAAATTGAAACGACTGTCTGTACATAAACTTGTGCATTGCTTCAGGCAGACTAATCAAAGGAATAGAGAATTAGCTGAAAATACCGTTATCAATCACAGAACTGAACTGAACTGACCAACTTACAGTTAAGGTAACCAAAGAGAGAAAACCCAAAAAACCAATCGACGCGAACATAACCACATCAAGAGATGAGGGGGAATTAATATGCTTTACAATTTATATGATGTGCAAAGAATGCACACAAAACTCCATATAAGAGGAAAGGACAATCAATCCACCAGAAGCTATTAGGGAACACTGATGTCTTTCTTTAGAACAAGGTTTCCAGACTCGTGAGCTTGAGGGATGCTTGAGGGATGCTGCTCGGCTTTGTTCATCAAGTAGAAGACCGTCTTCATAGGAGCCCATCATCCCCATCTTCACTTGATGACTCATTACTCTCTTGCCAATTTGTATCATCGCAAGTAGAAGACCTACATTATAATGAAAAAATATATATATACACACCAAGGGGATAATAGAAGGTGAAGAATAAGAAAGGCTTAAATAATAAAAGAATTACTACTTACGGATTTGTGAGTGCCGGACAATTTCGCTTATCGTGTGATTGGCCTACTTTACCACACCCGTGGCAACGTCTATCTTTTTTATTTTTTGCTCTAGCCATTGCTTTCTCTTTTCCTCCCTTCAACCTTTTGCCGCACCCTTTTGCTCGCACTTGATCGGGTTCATTGAAACTATTTTGAAAAGTACAAGAATCCTGCACACTAGTACCATCATCCATTAAATTACTACTCATTTGATTATTTTTCTCGGTGAAGCTCTTTGCAACCGTGCGGCCACTAACCATGTGGCTACTAATGAATTGGTCGATTTGCTCATTAATGATACGCACTCCATCGGTAAACATCTTCCTCGTTTCTTCACATACAAGGGACTTGTCAACTAATTCCAAAGATGATTGGATAAATTGACTTCGTGTTAAAATATAAGAATTGTCAGGCCTTATCTGCATACCTTTATCATCAACCACTGTCCCCGATTTTGCAGACTTAGTCCACCTCTTTAAGATGTATTTATCGGGCAATATTTCAGCATCAAATTTCATCAAGTAGGAGATAATGTGAGTACATACGATTCCGGCGCTTTCAAACTTTTTACAACTACAAATCAACCACTGTCCCCGATTTTGCAGACTTAGTCCACCTCTTTAAGATGTATTTATCGGGCAATATTTCAGCATCAAATTTCATCAAGTAGGAGATAATGTGAGAACATACGATTCCTGCACTTTCAAACTTTTTACAACTACAAGAAACCAAATCCAAGTCCTTGTCATAAACGATTTCGCGGACTTTGCTTGTTGCGAGCTTCTTTCTTTGAATTTGATACACACGGCGATTGTCGGTTTCCCTAACAAACTGCAACTTGTAGTTAAAGCTGTCACACACTTCAGCCTCAAACTTGAAATACATCTCATTAGTGTAAATATCAACCATTTGCTCCAAAAAGTCATGATTTATTCTAAGTTTAGGTTTCTCAATCAAGTCTTTGTGATCGGCCATCAACTCCTCGTGACGTTGGCGCACTAGTCCCCTGCCAAACTGTATCATAAAATCCACCAATGAATTATTCTTCGAAACAAATTTCTTGAAGAATGCATGTCCACTTTCTGCTCGTTGGCTACTTGACATGTCTGCTGAGAAAATGTGATTAACATATGTAGGAATCCATCTTGACCGAAGTTCATATTGGTCTTGCAACCACCTGTTTCCTTCTAACCCACTTTTCTTAATCAGACTTTCCCATTGTAAATCAAATTCTTCAGGAGTCTCTGATTTCCAAATGCAAGCCGAGAACTCACTTTTATAAATACTATACTTCACTGCATCAATTTTCTCAGAAAACTTCATTAATATATGCCAACTACAATACCTGTCAAAAGAATTAAATAAAGTGTTAAAAAGAAAGACTATGCATATAAATATTTTTAATAATATACACAAACTATAATACCTGTGAAAAGTATTTGGAAGAACAAGAGGGAATGCCTTAGTCATCGCTGGGTCTTGATCGGTAATAATCATCTTCGGGGCACCACCAGGCATACTTTCCAAAAATTGATTAAATAACCACACAAAATCATCAACGCTCTCATGATTCAAAAATCCACAAGCAAAAATAATTGTTTGACCATGATTGTTAACCCCCATTATTGGTGCAAATATAAAGCCATAGCGATTAGTGTTGTAAGTAGTATCAAAGATTACAACATCACCGAAAAAATTGTAAGCCCGTCTTGATCTTGCATCGGACCAAAAACAACGAGTAATCTTTTGTTCCTCATCGGCCTCAATTTGAAAAGTAAATGCGGGATTCTTTCCTTGTTCTAATTTTAAATATTCATAAAACATTTCACCATCATGCCCCTTCAAATCAGCCCGTATATCCCTTTCATGATTATACAAATCTCTTTGAGTGCACCCTATATTTTCTATACCTCCTGATTGTACTCCAAGAAAACTGAATTGTTGATGCTGAGGTATATTCACCATGGATAACTGTTTAGTTAGAGACTTTGTTGCGGCTGAAACGTTACGATGGGATCTTAAAAGATGAATCTTTGATGGTGTTGATAATGGGTGACTGTGCTCCTCATTAAAAACAGTAACAATGTATTTTCCGGAGTTTGATTTCAAAACAGCAATTTTGGCAGTACAATTCTCAGCTAAGTTTCCCCGACGTCTTTTCTTTCCAACATCTGCGATTTTTAAAGATTTTCCTTGTTTAAAACAAACATACTCATTTCTTCTTATTTCACAACTTCCCGGCTCTTTCTGAGTAGTCCAAGACCTTACACTAAACCCAGCTGCTTTAGCATAAGCATTATAGAATGTCAAAACATCATCTATTGTGTCAAATTCTTGCCCTTTTTTTGGCCTCAACTCATCTGAAACTTGAGGAGTATATATCAAATCATCGTCGTCCATGTTTACTTCATTAGCTTCAGTGCCCAAGTTATCCATTCTGTAATTAATCATGTTAAAAATATATAAAGATTCAGATGCAGCAAGTATAAGGGGTGTATGTGCAATTAACACAAATAAATATTACACCCCATTACAAGTTGACATAGGAAAAGCACAAGAGATTAAGAAAATAAACAATAATGACCACTTGGTCGGCAAACTAAGAGATTAGAGAAGAAGAATAAGAAGAGAGTTGATCTCAAAACTGAGCATTGACTTCAAAACCCTTAGAATCTCTAGAATTCCTCTAAAACTAAAGCACCATGAGATGGTCAGAATAGTGTCCTCTACGCTATAAAAACCATCTGAGAGCATGAGTTGTCACCAATAACCATATTAACACCCTAACTTAAACCAGCAACAAAACAACATGCTCCTCATCATCTGTATAGCCAAGCAAAACTGCTCCACATTCTTATCCCAACGACTTAAACCCTGAATTAGGTACTCGAATAAATTAAATCTCAATTAGTCGCTGTGAATGATATATTTTCAGTGCCATTATGAAACTCAGATTGAAGGAATATCACAATCACCCACCTTGATCTATTTATTTATATTGTTTCTAATCATCTGAAGCCCCACTCAAATTTGCCAACACCTCCATTAAACTAAAAAAGATTGGTAGAGATTAAACTAAAAAAGACCGAGTTGGGGGAGAGGACGCTGAAGCACCAGGAAATCGAAAAAAAAAAATCAAAAAAAACCCTAATCAAAACCTGTAAATGGATGGCCGTGATCCTTACCTGAGTTGGGGGAAGGAGGTGGCTTGATGGAGGAGGAGAAATGGGGATCTCGTTGTAGCGCTCGAGCTCGAAGGAAGATCGGCGGCGAGGCTGCTTTCGTGGTGGGCGGAGTTGGGGAACTCGACGGAGGAGGAAAGTCGGCTGATTCAACAAGGAGCTGAAGCTGTGATTTTGGGAGAAATGGGGGAGAAATGGGGGAAGAAGATTGGGGGTCACGAGCTGTGCGCTTGTAGATTTAGTCGTCGCTATATATTCAAAAAACCCCCTGCTTTAACAATCCCCAGCTCGAGATTCGTGAGTGCCGTTTTATTTTTCGTCGTCGCCAATTTTTCAAAAAGACCCCTGCTTTAACAAACACGGAGGTGATTCGTACGAACTCGTTCGCATGAGAAATCTACTGTATATATATATATATATATATATATATATATATGTATATATGTACATATATACATACATATATATATGTATATATGTACATATATACATACATATATATATATATATATATATATATATATATATACATATATACATATATATATATATATATACAT
>NC_033800.1:80556168-80581380 GCF_001876935.1 Asparagus officinalis
TTGGAAATTTTGGAGAGAGGCGAAGCCCTGCTGGATTGGAGACTCAGAACTTAACAAGATTCAAGCTTTGGGACTTCGAGGACTTGCACATCCAGATCTGGTGCTCGGCGATCATCAACGTCAAATAAGGCAGGTGTTCGACCTATAAATAGGAGAGGGGGTTGTTCATTTTAAAAGGTTGGAAATTTTGGAGAGAGGCGAAGCCCTGCTGGATTGGAGACTCGGAACTTAAAAAAGATTGAAACTTTGGGACTTCGGGGACTCACTCCTTCAGATCTGGTGCTCGGCGATCATCAACGTCAAATAAGGCAGGTGTTCGAGAGGATCGGATCTCAGATCTACGTTGCTACACTCCGGATCTAAGCTTGGTCTTAGATCCCGAGACTTGGACGATTGTTTCCTTGGTGAAACAATCCTCCCCGGCTATTATTTCCTTGGTGAAATAATACCCGTTGTACTGCGTAGATCCGACCGGATCTAGATCGCGCGGTGGTCCACGGCAAACAACCCCGGCGCAGGCAAAGAACCCACAAAGCGAGCGACCGCAAAACAGGAGCTCGCGATTCGTTCGACACAAAAGGAAACAAAGTTGTAATTTTTCATTTCTTTTTATTTGATTTTCGTTGTAACCGGATCTTATAAAAAGACCGGATCTTTTGTAACTCAAAAAGTTGTAACTCAAGATGACAATGGAATCAATAACAAAGAAAGACACGAATTTTCCAGCGAACAATCTGGCGACCACAGTGGGAGCCACCGATCTCGCTGCCGAGATCGGAGCGTCGCAGCCGCGGATCTTGATCCCAGTCGTGGAGGAGGTCGAATACGAGTTCGATCAGACCAAGTTCGAGGAATACCTTTCATCCTCGTCTAGATCAACCTCCCCCCGCAAGTCCAAGAAGTCCAAGTTCTCTTCCAACAGAAAGGTGCGTTGGTACGAAGAAGTTGAAGCTACCAACGACGACCTCATCTCGATTGACGCCAAAGTTGCGTCAGATGAGGCTCCACCAATCTCCAACCAGATCAAGCTGGTTCCAACCAATTCCTCCGTCACCAAAGGAGCGGTGACTCTCTCAAGGAGAGCCCGCCAAAGGCAACGCCAACGCTTGGCCAAACAATTCGCCAAAGCGATGGAGTCCACCGACGGAGTCCGCTACAACGCGGGTCTGAAGAACAAGAGAGGCAAACAGCCTCAACAACAGATGAACGGCGCCTCTTCCAAGCCGCCAACAATGGAATGGGTCCGTGTCAAACGGAATCGTTCGACGCTGGAAGAACGCATCCGCAAACGCCACGCACTATCAGCGCAGGCACGGGCTCAAGCCGAAGAAGCCCGTAGAAAGTTGCAGAAAGAAGTGGCCAAGAAGCCGCCACCAACTCGCAAAGTTTGGAGGCCGAAGTCTGAGCGAACCCAGCTAAGTCGCCGAGAATTCCCATAGCTACTCCGGGAGATCATGCAGAATCCTCCCGAAGAAGAAAGCCAGTCTTGGAGCGCCTCGGTCCAATTCCCGATGAGCGAAGCAAAGCTCCGATCCAAGAACGTTTGGGCCCACTAAAAAAGCCCCGAACGAATCAACACGCTGGGGGTCGCCGCCACCTCCAACATGACAAGGAGCTCAAGGCAACTGCGCGCGCTAATTTGCGCATTGAGGTCCAAGAGCCCGTTGAGAATTCACGCCCAAAAAGGCATGTCTCAAGGCGCGTAACTCTTGAAAGTCTAAGGAAGGCAATTCGCCCTCAGATGGAAACATTATCATCTGATAGTGATAATGTTATACCATAGAAGTCGTGCCCACACACGATAGGTTACTCCGACTGTCAAAATGACGAATTGTACTATCGTGCTGGGGGTACGAACAGAACCAGAAAGAGGAGTCCCCGAGAACAAGAAACTCAGTGCCCTTGTTCAAAGCTCATTCGGGCGGTACTGTCTCAATGCAACTGCATCAAGGTAATCCCCGAGAGAATTTCAGTGTTCGAAAGGCTCGGCATCGAAACGCCGAAACCAAGGTATAGGCGTTTCCGGCAAAGAAGAACGGTGGTTAAAGACGGAGAATTTCCGAGGGTCACCGCCAACATGACCAGCAAAGAGACATCGACACAGATTGATCTCAAATCGTTTCTGGAAGCGTCCCGGCGTGTAACCCGTCTGCAGTCCGGAGCCATCGCACGAGGAACTTATGGTAGGGTTCGGACAAGATTGCCTTCGGAAGATGAAGAATCGGATTCCTGCTCTGCTGTCGCATCGGACAATACAGTGTCCAGCGAAGGACAACCCCAGTGGCCAAGATGCTCGAAGATGCCATAGCCAAACAACAAGAAAGCTTCAGGTTCGAGATGCAGATGGCCATGCAGACTATGAGAGAGATGCATGAGCAACAAATCCAGGCGTTCAGGAACCAACAAGGTGAACCAAGTCACCGTAAGCAGGTTGTTCAGGAAGAAGAGCACACGGATAGGGATGGAGCTCACAATGCCAATAACCCTCCCGTCAATGCAGGGGGTGGTAACGAGGATGCCAACGAGGATACAAGTGAAGACTTGAAGATCAAAGATCTCGAGAGCAAAATCAACACATTGATCTCCGCTCAAGAGACGAAGAAAACAGGCATTCCCTGTCCATACCCAAGAGAGTGGGAATCGATCCCCTATCCGGCGAAGTTCAGTTTAATCAACTTCACGCCGTTCGATGGGAAGGGTTCCCCCACTCAGCATTTGATTTATTTCAAATCGCACCTGGGTATTATTTCCGGCAATGAGCCTCTGATGGTGCGGTCATTCGTCGGCACTCTTCGCGGAGCCGCCTTCGATTGGTACCGCCGCCTCAAGCCAGGAAGCGTGAACAGCTGGGATGACATGGAGACGAAGTTCCTTGCAAATTTCTTCGACGACGACACCGAGATCTCTATCGGATCGTTGCTCGACGAGAAACAAAAAGACGGGGAGTTAGTCGACACCTTCGTCAAAAGGTTCCGGAACAAGGCGATGAATTGCCGGGACCCGATCACCGAGGAATTCATTCTCCAGACTTGCCACAACAACCTCGCATTGGACGTATTGGAGGCAATGGGGACAGCACCGTCTGACACTTGGAAGGATCTGAAGGTGCGCGGTGAACAAGCCGAACGTTTCCTCCGAAGGAAGAAGGCCGAGAGGAACCTACCGACGGCTAATCCTCTGGACTCAAACTTCGCCTCTCGTGGTAAGGGCAAGGCACCTACAGCTGCTGGTGGTGCTAATCAAGCGTCACAACAGCAATCCCGAAGGCAGCAAAAGACTTCGGGTCCGAGACTCCAAAGAGAGTATTCCTTCAAGGACGAAGACGTTCCAGCCATCTTCGAATCCCTCCTTGAAGGTAACAAGATCAAGCTACCACCTATCACAAATCAGGAGGAAGCTGACAACACTACGGACCCAAAGTACTGTGCATACCACAGGAGGGTCGTTCATCCCACCAAGGATTGCTTTGCTCTCAAGAATAGCATTCAGACCTTGGTTGAAGCCGGCGTCATAACGCTGAGGTAAGCCAATTGAGAATGGCACAACTCCGACCGGTATAAGAGCATAAACTGCTTCCTAACACTCCAAAGAGTATACGAGTATAAACTGTTTCTCAATCCTCCGACCGGTATAAGAGGTTAAACTACTCCCTGATACTCCAATAGGTATATGAGTCTAAACTGTTTCCCACTTTTGACGGGAAGTTCCTGGAGAATATTAAGCTAATATTCTTAAGGATAACCCGGTTAGTTAACTGATAATAATGTCCGAACCAGTTCCGCAGAGGAAACTGGGGGTGGACGATTTATGTAACGGGAAGTTCCCAAAACCACAGCAATGTAATGAATAAGAACTCCCATTCTCACCATGTCTATGCACTCAACACTCTCTCTGTTAGAGTCTGGACGTAAAGTACCCACTTGGTCAAACCTTCTTACAGTTAGGACCACAGTCAAAATCCCCTCTCGATTCCCCCAATGAACGAGAGGTCCACAAATTGAGCGATCAAACCTTCCTACAGTTAGGATTGTCTCAAAACACCCACTTGGTCAAACCTTCTTACAGTTAGGACCACAGTCAAAATCCCCTCTCGATTCCCCCAATGAACGAGAGGTCCACAAATTGAGCGATCAAACCTTCCTACAGTTAGGATTGTCTCAAAACACCCACTTGGTCAAACCTTCTTACAGTTAGGACCACAGTCAAAATCCCCTCTCGATTCCCCCAATGAACGAGAGGTCCACAAATTGAGCGATCAAACCTTCCTACAGTTAGGATTGTCTCAAAACACCCACTTGGTCAAACCTTCTTACAGTTAGGACCACAGTCAAAATCCCCTCTCGATTCCCCCAATGAACGAGAGGTCCACAAATTGAGCGATCAAACCTTCCTACAGTTAGGATTGTCTCAAAACACCCACTTGGTCAAACCTTCTTACAGTTAGGACCACAGTCAAAATCCCCTCTCGATTCCCCCAATGAACGAGAGGTCCACAAATTGAGCGATCAAACCTTCCTACAGTTAGGATTGTCTCAAAACACCCACTTGGTCAAACCTTCTTACAGTTAGGACCACAGTCAAAATCCCCTCTCGATTCCCCCAATGAACGAGAGGTCCACAAATTGAGCGATCAAACCTTCCTACAGTTAGGATTGTCTCAAAACACCCACTTGGTCAAACCTTCTTACAGTTAGGACCACAGTCAAAATCCCCTCTCGATTCCCCCAATGAACGAGAGGTCCACAAATTGAGCGATCAAACCTTCCTACAGTTAGGATTGTCTCAAAACACCCACTTGGTCAAACCTTCTTACAGTTAGGACCACAGTCAAAATCCCCTCTCGATTCCCCCAATGAACGAGAGGTCCACAAATTGAGCGATCAAACCTTCCTACAGTTAGGATTGTCTCAAAACACCCACTTGGTCAAACCTTCTTACAGTTAGGACCACAGTCAAAATCCCCTCTCGATTCCCCCAATGAACGAGAGGTCCACAAATTGAGCGATCAAACCTTCCTACAGTTAGGATTGTCTCAAAACACCCACTTGGTCAAACCTTCTTACAGTTAGGACCACAGTCAAAATCCCCTCTCGATTCCCCCAATGAACGAGAGGTCCACAAATTGAGCGATCAAACCTTCCTACAGTTAGGATTGTCTCAAAACACCCACTTGGTCAAACCTTCTTACAGTTAGGACCACAGTCAAAATCCCCTCTCGATTCCCCCAATGAACGAGAGGTCCACAAATTGAGCGATCAAACCTTCCTACAGTTAGGATTGTCTCAAAACACCCACTTGGTCAAACCTTCTTACAGTTAGGACCACAGTCAAAATCCCCTCTCGATTCCCCCAATGAACGAGAGGTCCACAAATTGAGCGATCAAACCTTCCTACAGTTAGGATTGTCTCAAAACACCCACTTGGTCAAACCTTCTTACAGTTAGGACCACAGTCAAAATCCCCTCTCGATTCCCCCAATGAACGAGAGGTCCACAAATTGAGCGATCAAACCTTCCTACAGTTAGGATTGTCTCAAAACACCCACTTGGTCAAACCTTCTTACAGTTAGGACCACAGTCAAAATCCCCTCTCGATTCCCCCAATGAACGAGAGGTCCACAAATTGAGCGATCAAACCTTCCTACAGTTAGGATTGTCTCAAAACACCCACTTGGTCAAACCTTCTTACAGTTAGGACCACAGTCAAAATCCCCTCTCGATTCCCCCAATGAACGAGAGGTCCACAAATTGAGCGATCAAACCTTCCTACAGTTAGGATTGTCTCAAAACACCCACTTGGTCAAACCTTCTTACAGTTAGGACCACAGTCAAAATCCCCTCTCGATTCCCCCAATGAACGAGAGGTCCACAAATTGAGCGATCAAACCTTCCTACAGTTAGGATTGTCTCAAAACACCCACTTGGTCAAACCTTCTTACAGTTAGGACCACAGTCAAAATCCCCTCTCGATTCCCCCAATGAACGAGAGGTCCACAAATTGAGCGATCAAACCTTCCTACAGTTAGGATTGTCTCAAAACACCCACTTGGTCAAACCTTCTTACAGTTAGGACCACAGTCAAAATCCCCTCTCGATTCCCCCAATGAACGAGAGGTCCACAAATTGAGCGATCAAACCTTCCTACAGTTAGGATTGTCTCAAAACACCCACTTGGTCAAACCTTCTTACAGTTAGGACCACAGTCAAAATCCCCTCTCGATTCCCCCAATGAACGAGAGGTCCACAAATTGAGCGATCAAACCTTCCTACAGTTAGGATTGTCTCAAAACACCCACTTGGTCAAACCTTCTTACAGTTAGGACCACAGTCAAAATCCCCTCTCGATTCCCCCAATGAACGAGAGGTCCACAAATTGAGCGATCAAACCTTCCTACAGTTAGGATTGTCTCAAAACACCCACTTGGTCAAACCTTCTTACAGTTAGGACCACAGTCAAAATCCCCTCTCGATTCCCCCAATGAACGAGAGGTCCACAAATTGAGCGATCAAACCTTCCTACAGTTAGGATTGTCTCAAAACACCCACTTGGTCAAACCTTCTTACAGTTAGGACCACAGTCAAAATCCCCTCTCGATTCCCCCAATGAACGAGAGGTCCACAAATTGAGCGATCAAACCTTCCTACAGTTAGGATTGTCTCAAAACACCCACTTGGTCAAACCTTCTTACAGTTAGGACCACAGTCAAAATCCCCTCTCGATTCCCCCAATGAACGAGAGGTCCACAAATTGAGCGATCAAACCTTCCTACAGTTAGGATTGTCTCAAAACACCCACTTGGTCAAACCTTCTTACAGTTAGGACCACAGTCAAAATCCCCTCTCGATTCCCCCAATGAACGAGAGGTCCACAAATTGAGCGATCAAACCTTCCTACAGTTAGGATTGTCTCAAAACACCCACTTGGTCAAACCTTCTTACAGTTAGGACCACAGTCAAAATCCCCTCTCGATTCCCCCAATGAACGAGAGGTCCACAAATTGAGCGATCAAACCTTCCTACAGTTAGGATTGTCTCAAAACACCCACTTGGTCAAACCTTCTTACAGTTAGGACCACAGTCAAAATCCCCTCTCGATTCCCCCAATGAACGAGAGGTCCACAAATTGAGCGATCAAACCTTCCTACAGTTAGGATTGTCTCAAAACACCCACTTGGTCAAACCTTCTTACAGTTAGGACCACAGTCAAAATCCCCTCTCGATTCCCCCAATGAACGAGAGGTCCACAAATTGAGCGATCAAACCTTCCTACAGTTAGGATTGTCTCAAAACACCCACTTGGTCAAACCTTCTTACAGTTAGGACCACAGTCAAAATCCCCTCTCGATTCCCCCAATGAACGAGAGGTCCACAAATTGAGCGATCAAACCTTCCTACAGTTAGGATTGTCTCAAAACACCCACTTGGTCAAACCTTCTTACAGTTAGGACCACAGTCAAAATCCCCTCTCGATTCCCCCAATGAACGAGAGGTCCACAAATTGAGCGATCAAACCTTCCTACAGTTAGGATTGTCTCAAAACACCCACTTGGTCAAACCTTCTTACAGTTAGGACCACAGTCAAAATCCCCTCTCGATTCCCCCAATGAACGAGAGGTCCACAAATTGAGCGATCAAACCTTCCTACAGTTAGGATTGTCTCAAAACACCCACTTGGTCAAACCTTCTTACAGTTAGGACCACAGTCAAAATCCCCTCTCGATTCCCCCAATGAACGAGAGGTCCACAAATTGAGCGATCAAACCTTCCTACAGTTAGGATTGTCTCAAAACACCCACTTGGTCAAACCTTCTTACAGTTAGGACCACAGTCAAAATCCCCTCTCGATTCCCCCAATGAACGAGAGGTCCACAAATTGAGCGATCAAACCTTCCTACAGTTAGGATTGTCTCAAAACACCCACTTGGTCAAACCTTCTTACAGTTAGGACCACAGTCAAAATCCCCTCTCGATTCCCCCAATGAACGAGAGGTCCACAAATTGAGCGATCAAACCTTCCTACAGTTAGGATTGTCTCAAAACACCCACTTGGTCAAACCTTCTTACAGTTAGGACCACAGTCAAAATCCCCTCTCGATTCCCCCAATGAACGAGAGGTCCACAAATTGAGCGATCAAACCTTCCTACAGTTAGGATTGTCTCAAAACACCCACTTGGTCAAACCTTCTTACAGTTAGGACCACAGTCAAAATCCCCTCTCGATTCCCCCAATGAACGAGAGGTCCACAAATTGAGCGATCAAACCTTCCTACAGTTAGGATTGTCTCAAAACACCCACTTGGTCAAACCTTCTTACAGTTAGGACCACAGTCAAAATCCCCTCTCGATTCCCCCAATGAACGAGAGGTCCACAAATTGAGCGATCAAACCTTCCTACAGTTAGGATTGTCTCAAAACACCCACTTGGTCAAACCTTCTTACAGTTAGGACCACAGTCAAAATCCCCTCTCGATTCCCCCAATGAACGAGAGGTCCACAAATTGAGCGATCAAACCTTCCTACAGTTAGGATTGTCTCAAAACACCCACTTGGTCAAACCTTCTTACAGTTAGGACCACAGTCAAAATCCCCTCTCGATTCCCCCAATGAACGAGAGGTCCACAAATTGAGCGATCAAACCTTCCTACAGTTAGGATTGTCTCAAAACACCCACTTGGTCAAACCTTCTTACAGTTAGGACCACAGTCAAAATCCCCTCTCGATTCCCCCAATGAACGAGAGGTCCACAAATTGAGCGATCAAACCTTCCTACAGTTAGGATTGTCTCAAAACACCCACTTGGTCAAACCTTCTTACAGTTAGGACCACAGTCAAAATCCCCTCTCGATTCCCCCAATGAACGAGAGGTCCACAAATTGAGCGATCAAACCTTCCTACAGTTAGGATTGTCTCAAAACACCCACTTGGTCAAACCTTCTTACAGTTAGGACCACAGTCAAAATCCCCTCTCGATTCCCCCAATGAACGAGAGGTCCACAAATTGAGCGATCAAACCTTCCTACAGTTAGGATTGTCTCAAAACACCCACTTGGTCAAACCTTCTTACAGTTAGGACCACAGTCAAAATCCCCTCTCGATTCCCCCAATGAACGAGAGGTCCACAAATTGAGCGATCAAACCTTCCTACAGTTAGGATTGTCTCAAAACACCCACTTGGTCAAACCTTCTTACAGTTAGGACCACAGTCAAAATCCCCTCTCGATTCCCCCAATGAACGAGAGGTCCACAAATTGAGCGATCAAACCTTCCTACAGTTAGGATTGTCTCAAAACACCCACTTGGTCAAACCTTCTTACAGTTAGGACCACAGTCAAAATCCCCTCTCGATTCCCCCAATGAACGAGAGGTCCACAAATTGAGCGATCAAACCTTCCTACAGTTAGGATTGTCTCAAAACACCCACTTGGTCAAACCTTCTTACAGTTAGGACCACAGTCAAAATCCCCTCTCGATTCCCCCAATGAACGAGAGGTCCACAAATTGAGCGATCAAACCTTCCTACAGTTAGGATTGTCTCAAAACACCCACTTGGTCAAACCTTCTTACAGTTAGGACCACAGTCAAAATCCCCTCTCGATTCCCCCAATGAACGAGAGGTCCACAAATTGAGCGATCAAACCTTCCTACAGTTAGGATTGTCTCAAAACACCCACTTGGTCAAACCTTCTTACAGTTAGGACCACAGTCAAAATCCCCTCTCGATTCCCCCAATGAACGAGAGGTCCACAAATTGAGCGATCAAACCTTCCTACAGTTAGGATTGTCTCAAAACACCCACTTGGTCAAACCTTCTTACAGTTAGGACCACAGTCAAAATCCCCTCTCGATTCCCCCAATGAACGAGAGGTCCACAAATTGAGCGATCAAACCTTCCTACAGTTAGGATTGTCTCAAAACACCCACTTGGTCAAACCTTCTTACAGTTAGGACCACAGTCAAAATCCCCTCTCGATTCCCCCAATGAACGAGAGGTCCACAAATTGAGCGATCAAACCTTCCTACAGTTAGGATTGTCTCAAAACACCCACTTGGTCAAACCTTCTTACAGTTAGGACCACAGTCAAAATCCCCTCTCGATTCCCCCAATGAACGAGAGGTCCACAAATTGAGCGATCAAACCTTCCTACAGTTAGGATTGTCTCAAAACACCCACTTGGTCAAACCTTCTTACAGTTAGGACCACAGTCAAAATCCCCTCTCGATTCCCCCAATGAACGAGAGGTCCACAAATTGAGCGATCAAACCTTCCTACAGTTAGGATTGTCTCAAAACACCCACTTGGTCAAACCTTCTTACAGTTAGGACCACAGTCAAAATCCCCTCTCGATTCCCCCAATGAACGAGAGGTCCACAAATTGAGCGATCAAACCTTCCTACAGTTAGGATTGTCTCAAAACACCCACTTGGTCAAACCTTCTTACAGTTAGGACCACAGTCAAAATCCCCTCTCGATTCCCCCAATGAACGAGAGGTCCACAAATTGAGCGATCAAACCTTCCTACAGTTAGGATTGTCTCAAAACACCCACTTGGTCAAACCTTCTTACAGTTAGGACCACAGTCAAAATCCCCTCTCGATTCCCCCAATGAACGAGAGGTCCACAAATTGAGCGATCAAACCTTCCTACAGTTAGGATTGTCTCAAAACACCCACTTGGTCAAACCTTCTTACAGTTAGGACCACAGTCAAAATCCCCTCTCGATTCCCCCAATGAACGAGAGGTCCACAAATTGAGCGATCAAACCTTCCTACAGTTAGGATTGTCTCAAAACACCCACTTGGTCAAACCTTCTTACAGTTAGGACCACAGTCAAAATCCCCTCTCGATTCCCCCAATGAACGAGAGGTCCACAAATTGAGCGATCAAACCTTCCTACAGTTAGGATTGTCTCAAAACACCCACTTGGTCAAACCTTCTTACAGTTAGGACCACAGTCAAAATCCCCTCTCGATTCCCCCAATGAACGAGAGGTCCACAAATTGAGCGATCAAACCTTCCTACAGTTAGGATTGTCTCAAAACACCCACTTGGTCAAACCTTCTTACAGTTAGGACCACAGTCAAAATCCCCTCTCGATTCCCCCAATGAACGAGAGGTCCACAAATTGAGCGATCAAACCTTCCTACAGTTAGGATTGTCTCAAAACACCCACTTGGTCAAACCTTCTTACAGTTAGGACCACAGTCAAAATCCCCTCTCGATTCCCCCAATGAACGAGAGGTCCACAAATTGAGCGATCAAACCTTCCTACAGTTAGGATTGTCTCAAAACACCCACTTGGTCAAACCTTCTTACAGTTAGGACCACAGTCAAAATCCCCTCTCGATTCCCCCAATGAACGAGAGGTCCACAAATTGAGCGATCAAACCTTCCTACAGTTAGGATTGTCTCAAAACACCCACTTGGTCAAACCTTCTTACAGTTAGGACCACAGTCAAAATCCCCTCTCGATTCCCCCAATGAACGAGAGGTCCACAAATTGAGCGATCAAACCTTCCTACAGTTAGGATTGTCTCAAAACACCCACTTGGTCAAACCTTCTTACAGTTAGGACCACAGTCAAAATCCCCTCTCGATTCCCCCAATGAACGAGAGGTCCACAAATTGAGCGATCAAACCTTCCTACAGTTAGGATTGTCTCAAAACACCCACTTGGTCAAACCTTCTTACAGTTAGGACCACAGTCAAAATCCCCTCTCGATTCCCCCAATGAACGAGAGGTCCACAAATTGAGCGATCAAACCTTCCTACAGTTAGGATTGTCTCAAAACACCCACTTGGTCAAACCTTCTTACAGTTAGGACCACAGTCAAAATCCCCTCTCGATTCCCCCAATGAACGAGAGGTCCACAAATTGAGCGATCAAACCTTCCTACAGTTAGGATTGTCTCAAAACACCCACTTGGTCAAACCTTCTTACAGTTAGGACCACAGTCAAAATCCCCTCTCGATTCCCCCAATGAACGAGAGGTCCACAAATTGAGCGATCAAACCTTCCTACAGTTAGGATTGTCTCAAAACACCCACTTGGTCAAACCTTCTTACAGTTAGGACCACAGTCAAAATCCCCTCTCGATTCCCCCAATGAACGAGAGGTCCACAAATTGAGCGATCAAACCTTCCTACAGTTAGGATTGTCTCAAAACACCCACTTGGTCAAACCTTCTTACAGTTAGGACCACAGTCAAAATCCCCTCTCGATTCCCCCAATGAACGAGAGGTCCACAAATTGAGCGATCAAACCTTCCTACAGTTAGGATTGTCTCAAAACACCCACTTGGTCAAACCTTCTTACAGTTAGGACCACAGTCAAAATCCCCTCTCGATTCCCCCAATGAACGAGAGGTCCACAAATTGAGCGATCAAACCTTCCTACAGTTAGGATTGTCTCAAAACACCCACTTGGTCAAACCTTCTTACAGTTAGGACCACAGTCAAAATCCCCTCTCGATTCCCCCAATGAACGAGAGGTCCACAAATTGAGCGATCAAACCTTCCTACAGTTAGGATTGTCTCAAAACACCCACTTGGTCAAACCTTCTTACAGTTAGGACCACAGTCAAAATCCCCTCTCGATTCCCCCAATGAACGAGAGGTCCACAAATTGAGCGATCAAACCTTCCTACAGTTAGGATTGTCTCAAAACACCCACTTGGTCAAACCTTCTTACAGTTAGGACCACAGTCAAAATCCCCTCTCGATTCCCCCAATGAACGAGAGGTCCACAAATTGAGCGATCAAACCTTCCTACAGTTAGGATTGTCTCAAAACACCCACTTGGTCAAACCTTCTTACAGTTAGGACCACAGTCAAAATCCCCTCTCGATTCCCCCAATGAACGAGAGGTCCACAAATTGAGCGATCAAACCTTCCTACAGTTAGGATTGTCTCAAAACACCCACTTGGTCAAACCTTCTTACAGTTAGGACCACAGTCAAAATCCCCTCTCGATTCCCCCAATGAACGAGAGGTCCACAAATTGAGCGATCAAACCTTCCTACAGTTAGGATTGTCTCAAAACACCCACTTGGTCAAACCTTCTTACAGTTAGGACCACAGTCAAAATCCCCTCTCGATTCCCCCAATGAACGAGAGGTCCACAAATTGAGCGATCAAACCTTCCTACAGTTAGGATTGTCTCAAAACACCCACTTGGTCAAACCTTCTTACAGTTAGGACCACAGTCAAAATCCCCTCTCGATTCCCCCAATGAACGAGAGGTCCACAAATTGAGCGATCAAACCTTCCTACAGTTAGGATTGTCTCAAAACACCCACTTGGTCAAACCTTCTTACAGTTAGGACCACAGTCAAAATCCCCTCTCGATTCCCCCAATGAACGAGAGGTCCACAAATTGAGCGATCAAACCTTCCTACAGTTAGGATTGTCTCAAAACACCCACTTGGTCAAACCTTCTTACAGTTAGGACCACAGTCAAAATCCCCTCTCGATTCCCCCAATGAACGAGAGGTCCACAAATTGAGCGATCAAACCTTCCTACAGTTAGGATTGTCTCAAAACACCCACTTGGTCAAACCTTCTTACAGTTAGGACCACAGTCAAAATCCCCTCTCGATTCCCCCAATGAACGAGAGGTCCACAAATTGAGCGATCAAACCTTCCTACAGTTAGGATTGTCTCAAAACACCCACTTGGTCAAACCTTCTTACAGTTAGGACCACAGTCAAAATCCCCTCTCGATTCCCCCAATGAACGAGAGGTCCACAAATTGAGCGATCAAACCTTCCTACAGTTAGGATTGTCTCAAAACACCCACTTGGTCAAACCTTCTTACAGTTAGGACCACAGTCAAAATCCCCTCTCGATTCCCCCAATGAACGAGAGGTCCACAAATTGAGCGATCAAACCTTCCTACAGTTAGGATTGTCTCAAAACACCCACTTGGTCAAACCTTCTTACAGTTAGGACCACAGTCAAAATCCCCTCTCGATTCCCCCAATGAACGAGAGGTCCACAAATTGAGCGATCAAACCTTCCTACAGTTAGGATTGTCTCAAAACACCCACTTGGTCAAACCTTCTTACAGTTAGGACCACAGTCAAAATCCCCTCTCGATTCCCCCAATGAACGAGAGGTCCACAAATTGAGCGATCAAACCTTCCTACAGTTAGGATTGTCTCAAAACACCCACTTGGTCAAACCTTCTTACAGTTAGGACCACAGTCAAAATCCCCTCTCGATTCCCCCAATGAACGAGAGGTCCACAAATTGAGCGATCAAACCTTCCTACAGTTAGGATTGTCTCAAAACACCCACTTGGTCAAACCTTCTTACAGTTAGGACCACAGTCAAAATCCCCTCTCGATTCCCCCAATGAACGAGAGGTCCACAAATTGAGCGATCAAACCTTCCTACAGTTAGGATTGTCTCAAAACACCCACTTGGTCAAACCTTCTTACAGTTAGGACCACAGTCAAAATCCCCTCTCGATTCCCCCAATGAACGAGAGGTCCACAAATTGAGCGATCAAACCTTCCTACAGTTAGGATTGTCTCAAAACACCCACTTGGTCAAACCTTCTTACAGTTAGGACCACAGTCAAAATCCCCTCTCGATTCCCCCAATGAACGAGAGGTCCACAAATTGAGCGATCAAACCTTCCTACAGTTAGGATTGTCTCAAAACACCCACTTGGTCAAACCTTCTTACAGTTAGGACCACAGTCAAAATCCCCTCTCGATTCCCCCAATGAACGAGAGGTCCACAAATTGAGCGATCAAACCTTCCTACAGTTAGGATTGTCTCAAAACACCCACTTGGTCAAACCTTCTTACAGTTAGGACCACAGTCAAAATCCCCTCTCGATTCCCCCAATGAACGAGAGGTCCACAAATTGAGCGATCAAACCTTCCTACAGTTAGGATTGTCTCAAAACACCCACTTGGTCAAACCTTCTTACAGTTAGGACCACAGTCAAAATCCCCTCTCGATTCCCCCAATGAACGAGAGGTCCACAAATTGAGCGATCAAACCTTCCTACAGTTAGGATTGTCTCAAAACACCCACTTGGTCAAACCTTCTTACAGTTAGGACCACAGTCAAAATCCCCTCTCGATTCCCCCAATGAACGAGAGGTCCACAAATTGAGCGATCAAACCTTCCTACAGTTAGGATTGTCTCAAAACACCCACTTGGTCAAACCTTCTTACAGTTAGGACCACAGTCAAAATCCCCTCTCGATTCCCCCAATGAACGAGAGGTCCACAAATTGAGCGATCAAACCTTCCTACAGTTAGGATTGTCTCAAAACACCCACTTGGTCAAACCTTCTTACAGTTAGGACCACAGTCAAAATCCCCTCTCGATTCCCCCAATGAACGAGAGGTCCACAAATTGAGCGATCAAACCTTCCTACAGTTAGGATTGTCTCAAAACACCCACTTGGTCAAACCTTCTTACAGTTAGGACCACAGTCAAAATCCCCTCTCGATTCCCCCAATGAACGAGAGGTCCACAAATTGAGCGATCAAACCTTCCTACAGTTAGGATTGTCTCAAAACACCCACTTGGTCAAACCTTCTTACAGTTAGGACCACAGTCAAAATCCCCTCTCGATTCCCCCAATGAACGAGAGGTCCACAAATTGAGCGATCAAACCTTCCTACAGTTAGGATTGTCTCAAAACACCCACTTGGTCAAACCTTCTTACAGTTAGGACCACAGTCAAAATCCCCTCTCGATTCCCCCAATGAACGAGAGGTCCACAAATTGAGCGATCAAACCTTCCTACAGTTAGGATTGTCTCAAAACACCCACTTGGTCAAACCTTCTTACAGTTAGGACCACAGTCAAAATCCCCTCTCGATTCCCCCAATGAACGAGAGGTCCACAAATTGAGCGATCAAACCTTCCTACAGTTAGGATTGTCTCAAAACACCCACTTGGTCAAACCTTCTTACAGTTAGGACCACAGTCAAAATCCCCTCTCGATTCCCCCAATGAACGAGAGGTCCACAAATTGAGCGATCAAACCTTCCTACAGTTAGGATTGTCTCAAAACACCCACTTGGTCAAACCTTCTTACAGTTAGGACCACAGTCAAAATCCCCTCTCGATTCCCCCAATGAACGAGAGGTCCACAAATTGAGCGATCAAACCTTCCTACAGTTAGGATTGTCTCAAAACACCCACTTGGTCAAACCTTCTTACAGTTAGGACCACAGTCAAAATCCCCTCTCGATTCCCCCAATGAACGAGAGGTCCACAAATTGAGCGATCAAACCTTCCTACAGTTAGGATTGTCTCAAAACACCCACTTGGTCAAACCTTCTTACAGTTAGGACCACAGTCAAAATCCCCTCTCGATTCCCCCAATGAACGAGAGGTCCACAAATTGAGCGATCAAACCTTCCTACAGTTAGGATTGTCTCAAAACACCCACTTGGTCAAACCTTCTTACAGTTAGGACCACAGTCAAAATCCCCTCTCGATTCCCCCAATGAACGAGAGGTCCACAAATTGAGCGATCAAACCTTCCTACAGTTAGGATTGTCTCAAAACACCCACTTGGTCAAACCTTCTTACAGTTAGGACCACAGTCAAAATCCCCTCTCGATTCCCCCAATGAACGAGAGGTCCACAAATTGAGCGATCAAACCTTCCTACAGTTAGGATTGTCTCAAAACACCCACTTGGTCAAACCTTCTTACAGTTAGGACCACAGTCAAAATCCCCTCTCGATTCCCCCAATGAACGAGAGGTCCACAAATTGAGCGATCAAACCTTCCTACAGTTAGGATTGTCTCAAAACACCCACTTGGTCAAACCTTCTTACAGTTAGGACCACAGTCAAAATCCCCTCTCGATTCCCCCAATGAACGAGAGGTCCACAAATTGAGCGATCAAACCTTCCTACAGTTAGGATTGTCTCAAAACACCCACTTGGTCAAACCTTCTTACAGTTAGGACCACAGTCAAAATCCCCTCTCGATTCCCCCAATGAACGAGAGGTCCACAAATTGAGCGATCAAACCTTCCTACAGTTAGGATTGTCTCAAAACACCCGTGGCTCGGCACAGTGCCGGCCACCTCGAGGTGGCCGACAGTGGCCGACGGTGGCCGACGTTTCTCTTTTTGCGGGCACTGTCCTGAGAGCCTATAAATAGGCCACCCCCTTGTCATTTGAGAAGGTTGGAAATTTTGGAGAGAGGCGAAGCCCTGCTGGATTGGAGACTCGGAACTTAAAAAAGATTGAAACTTTGGGACTTCGGGGACTCACTCCTTCAGATCTGGTGCTCGGCGATCATCAACGTCAAATAAGGCAGGTGTTCGAGAGGATCAGATCTCAGATCTACGCAGGCATACTCCGGATCTAAGCTTGGTCTTAGATCCCGAGACTTGGACGATTGTTTCCTTGGTGAAACAATCCTCCCCGGCTATTATTTCCTTGGTGAAATAATACCCGTTGTACTGCGTAGATCCGACCGGATCTAGATCGCGCGGTGGTCCACGGCAAACAACCCCGGCGCAGGCAAAGAACCCACAAAGCGAGCGACCGCAAAACAGGAGCTCGCGATTCGTTCGACACAAAAGGAGAAAAGTTGTAATCTTTGTTTATTTTTATTTGATTTTCGTTGTAACCGGATCTTATAAAAAGACCGGATCTTTTGTAACTCAAAAAGTTGTAACTCAAGATGACAATGGAATCAATAACAAAGAAAGACACGAATTTTCCAGCGAACAATCTGGCGACCACAGTGGGAGCCACCGATCTCGCTGCCGAGATCGGAGCGTCGCAGCCGCGGATCTTGATCCCAGTCGTGGAGGAGGTCGAATACGAGTTCGATCAGACCAAGTTCGAGGAATACCTTTCATCCTCGTCTAGATCAACCTCCCCCCGCAAGTCCAAGAAGTCCAAGTTCTCTTCCAACAGAAAGGTGCGTTGGTACGAAGAAGTTGAAGCTACCAACGACGACCTCATCTCGATTGACGCCAAAGTTGCGTCAGATGAGGCTCCACCAATCTCCAACCAGATCAAGCTGGTTCCAACCAATTCCTCCGTCACCAAAGGAGCGGTGACTCTCTCAAAGAGAGCCCGCCAAAGGCAACGCCAACGCTTGGCCAAACAATTCGCCAAAGCGATGGAGTCCACCGACGGAGTCCGCTACAACGCGGGTCTGAAGAACAAGAGAGGCAAACAGCCTCAACAACAGATGAACGGCGCCTCTTCCAAGCCGCCAACAATGGAATGGGTCCGTGTCAAACGGAATCGTTCGACGCTGGAAGAACGCATCCGCAAACGCCGCGCACTATCAGCGCAGGCACGGGCTCAAGCCGAAGAAGCCCGTAGAAAGTTGCAGAAAGAAGTGGCCAAGAAGCCGCCACCAACTCGCAAAGTTTGGAGGCCAAAGTCTGAAGCGGCAATTCAGGCTAAGGAGCAACCTTTGCAGCCTCCAACCAAAATTCAACCTCCGGCGAACCCAGCTAAGTCGCCGAGAATTCCCATAGCTACTCCGGGAGATCATGCAGAATCCTCCCGAAGAAGAAAGCCAGTCTTGGAGCGCCTCGGTCCAATTCCCGATGAGCGAAGCAAAGCTCCGATCCAAGAACGTTTGGGCCCACTAAGAAAACCCCGAACGAATCAACACGCTGGGGGTCACCGCTACCTCCAACATGACAAGGAGCTCAAGGCAACTGCGCGCGCTAATTTGCGCATTGAGGTCCAAGAGCCCGCTGAGAATTCACGCCCAAAAAGGCATGTCTCAAGGCGCGTGACTCTTGAAAGTCCAAGGAAGGCAATTCGCCCTCAGATGGAAACATTATCATCTGATAGTGATAATGTTATACCTGAGAAGTCGTGCCCACACACGATAGGTTACTCCGACTGTCAAAATGACGAGTTGTACTATCGTGCTGGGGGTACGAACAGAACCAGAAAGAGGAGTCCCCGAGAACAGGAAACTCAGTGCCCTTGTTCAAAGCTCATTCGGGCGGTACTGTCTCAATGCAACTGCATCAAGGTAGTCCCCGAGAGAATTTCAGTGTTCGAAAGGCTCGGCACCGAAACGCCAAAACCAAGGTATAGGCGTTTCCGGCAAAGAAGAACGGTGGTTAAAGACGGAGAATTTCCGAGGGTCACCGCCAACATGACCAGCAAAGAGACATCGACACAGATTGATCTCAAATCGTTTCTGGAAGCGTCCCGGCGTGTAACCCGTCTGCAGTCCGGAGCCATCGCACGAGGAACTTATGGTAGGGTTCGGACAAGATTGCCTTCGGAAGATGAAGAATCGGATTCCTGCTCTGCTGTCGCATCGGACAATACAGTGTCCAGCGAAGGACAACCCCGCGAGTCATTTATGATAAGCGCGGAAGAAATGGCCAAGATGCTTGAAGACGCTTTGGCTAAGCAGAAAGAAAGTTTCAAATTCGAGATGGAGATGGCCATGCAGCAGATGAGAGAGATGCATGAGCAGCAAATCCATGCATTCAGGAACCAGCAAAGTGAATCGAACCGCCGTAACCAGATTATTCAGGAAAAGGAGCACGCAGATAGGGATGAAGCTCACAATGCCAATAACCCTCCTGTCAATACAGGGGGTGGTAACGAGGATGCCAACGAAGATACAAGTGAAGACTTGAAGATCAAAGATCTCGAGAGCAAAATCAACACATTGATCTCCGCTCAAGAGACGAAGAAAACAGGCATTCCCTGTCCATACCCACGAGAATGGGAATCGATCCCCTATCCGGCGAAGTTCAGTTTAATCAACTTCACGCCGTTCGATGGGAAGGGTTCCCCCACTCAGCATTTGATTTATTTCAAATCGCACCTGGGTATTATTTCCGGCAATGAGCCTCTGATGGTGCGGTCATTCGTCGGCACTCTTCGCGGAGCCGCCTTCGATTGGTACCGCCGCCTCAAGCCAGGAAACGTGAACAGCTGGGATGACATGGAGACCAAGTTCCTGGCCAACTTCTTCGACGACGACACCGAGATATCTATCGGATCATTGCTCGATGAGAAGCAGAAGGACGGGGAGTTAGTCGACACCTTCGTCAAAAGGTTCCGGAACAAGGCGATGAATTGCCGGGACCCGATCACAGAGGAATTCATCCTCCAAACTTGCCACAACAACCTTGCGTTGGACGTGTTGGAAGCAATGGGAACAGCACCGTCTGACACTTGGAAGGATCTGAAGGTGCGCGGTGAACAAGCCGAACGTTTCCTCCGAAGGAAGAAGGCCGAGAGGAACCTACCGACGGCTAATCCTCTGGACTCAAACTTCGCCTCTCGTGGTAAGGGCAAAACACCTGCAGCTACTGGTGGTGCTAATCAAGCGTCACAACAGCAATCCCGAAGGCAGCAAAAGACTTCGGGTCCGAGACTCCAAAGAGAGTATTCCTTCAAGGACGAAGACGTTCCAGCCATCTTCGAATCCCTCCTTGAAGGTAACAAGATCAAGCTACCACCTATCACAAATCAGGAGGAAGCTGACAACACTACGGACCCAAAGTACTGTGCATACCACAGGAGGGTCGTTCATCCCACCAAGGATTGCTTTGCTCTCAAGAATAGCATTCAGACCTTGGTTGAAGCCGGCGTCATAACGCTGAGGTAAGCCAATTGAGAATGGCAAAACTCCGACCGGTATAAGAGTATAAACTGCTTCCTAAAACTCCAAAGAGTATACGAGTATAAACTGTTTCTCAATCCTCCGACCGGTATAAGAGGTTAAACTACTCCCTGATACTCCAATAGGTATATGAGTCTAAACTGTTTCCCCACTTTTGACGGGAAGTTCCTGGAGAATATTAAGCTAATATTCTTAAGGATAACCCGGTTAGTTAACTGATAATAATGTCCGAACCAGTTCCGCAGAGGAAACTGGGGGTGGACGATTTATGTAATGGGAAGTTCCCAAAACCACAGCAATGTAATGAATAAGAACTCCCATTCTCACCATGTCTATGCACTCAACACTCTCTCTGTTAGAGTCTGGACGTAAAGTACCCACTTGGTCAAACCTTCTTACAGTTAGGACCACAGTCAAAATCCCCTCTCGATTCCCCCAATGAACGAGAGGTCCACAAATTGAGCGATCAAACCTTCCTACAGTTAGGATTGTCTCAAAACACCCACTTGGTCAAACCTTCTTACAGTTAGGACCACAGTCAAAATCCCCTCTCGATTCCCCCAATGAACGAGAGGTCCACAAATTGAGCGATCAAACCTTCCTACAGTTAGGATTGTCTCAAAACACCCACTTGGTCAAACCTTCTTACAGTTAGGACCACAGTCAAAATCCCCTCTCGATTCCCCCAATGAACGAGAGGTCCACAAATTGAGCGATCAAACCTTCCTACAGTTAGGATTGTCTCAAAACACCCACTTGGTCAAACCTTCTTACAGTTAGGACCACAGTCAAAATCCCCTCTCGATTCCTCCAATGAACGAGAGGTCCACTTTCAAATCGAGTGATCAAACCTTCCAACAGTTAGGGTCACCTCAAACTCCTGTTTGGCCAAACCTTCCTACAGTTAGGGTCAAAACCATAATTCACTCTCGATAAACGAGAAATTCATCTTTAGTTCGGTAATCAAACCTTCCGACAGTTAAGGTTATCCGGGATCATCTGAAGTTTTCGATTCTCGGAGTGGAGGTCCCACTCTTAGTTTCACCTTTCCGGATTCTGGGGGTGGAGATCCCACCTCGAGTCTCCTTTCCAATTGAAGAGAGAATATAAAATTCTTCTTCTTCATTTTCGGGAGATAGAATATAAAATTCTTCCTCTCCCATTTCGGGTTCGTCTTTGCCCCAAGAGAAGACACCACCTTTTTCAACTCCCAAAATCTGTGCCTCACAGGTACTAGGAAGTTTATCCCGAATCCTAAGCAGGGATAAGTCTGCGCCTAACACGCGCTGCCGGTTTAGTCTTTTTCCGTACAAAAAGACACCAGAGTTCGATTCTGGGGTATTCTATCCTGAAACCTAAGCAAGGATAAGTCTGTGCCTAACCCGCGCTGCCGGTTAGTTCTTAACCGTTGAAAAGAACATCCGTCCACATATTCAACATTGTGGCAGGTTGTTATTAATAACACCAAAATCCATGCTTTACACGCATGGGGAATTTCATCCTGAATCCTAAGAAAGGATATGCCGACGCCTAACACACGTCGCCGGTTTAGTCTTTTACCGATTGAAAAAGACACCAGAATATCAGTCTGAGGTATTTTATCCCGAAGCCTAAGTAGGGATAAGTCAGCGTCTAATACACGTTGCCAGGTAGCCTATTCCCATAACAATGGCGAAGTCTATGTATTCAACATCATAGCACAAAGTCTAGGGAATTCACTCTCTTAGCACAACGTTACACGCGGAACGGATTTAGACAATCCGCATGCTAGCCCGACTCAAACGGTAGTCGGTAAAGGCTAATCAAATCCGTTGAAAGGCTGGGGGTTAGCCAAAAACCCCAAAGTCAACGCCTAACACGCGTCGCCGGGTAGTCTATTCCCGTAAGAAAGACGAAGTCTACGTATTCAATATCGTAGCACTAAAAGGGTTAACTCTTTTAGCTTAACTTCACATGACTTAAACAATCCGCATGCTAGCCCGACTCAAACGGTAGTCGGTAAAGGCGCATCAAACCCGTTGATGGCTGAGGATTTGCCAAAAATCCTATAAATACGAAAGTCACTGACGCATCAGCTTCTTTAGTTGGTCTCGTGACCTGAGCAACATACGACATTCAAAACCCTAAGGTCTACGCCAGACAACGCGTAACCTTAGATCAACGCCAGTCAACGCGTTGCGATCAAAAGGTCAACGTACGATGGTCAAAACCCCAGGGTCAACGCCGGACAACGCATAACCTTAGGTCAATGCCAGTCAACGCGTTGCGAGCAAAAAATTCGAAACCCTAGGGTTAATGCCGGTCAACGCATAACCCTAGGTCAATGCCAGTCAACGCGTTGCAAGCAAAAAATTCAACGTACGACGGTCAAAACCCCAGGGTCAACGCCGGACAACGCGTAACCTTAGGTCAACGCCAGTCAACGCGTTGCGATCAAAAAGTCAACGTACGACGTTCAAAACCCTAAGGTCAACACGTAACCCTAGGTCAACGCCTATCAATGCGTTGCAATGAAAAAATCTCACTCCGAAAAGTATACGAGTATAAACTGCTTCTTAAATACTCCGAAAAGTATACGAGTATAAACTGCTTCTTATTACTCCAATAAGGTATACGAGTATAAACTATTCCCTATTGTTGGTTGAGAAGTTCCTGGAGAATATTTTCATTCTTAAGGATAACTCAACAACACTACGCCGGACAACGCGTCGCAAACAAAGACTCAACGCCGACAGTCGAGGGTCAGTTCTGTGTTCAACCAACAAGCACGAGCTAAAAATCAGAAAACCAGGAATTGACTTCAAGTTCAAATTTCCGACAACGGTCAGACAATAAATGCAGCACCGGAACTCTTGCAGACATTCGACAAAGCACCGAATAGCCTGGAAGATTGAAGGAATCAAGAACGGAAGTCATTCCAAGGTCCCATTACACCGACTGAAGGTGGGGACAATCATATCCAAGCCGAGCCACCCCATGGGGTGGCCGAGCCACCCCATGGGGTGGCCGAGCCACCCCATGGTGGCTCGGTTGCCGAGCCACCTATGGGTGGCCGGCCACCCATGGGTGGCCACCCTCTGACACGTGCACACGGGCACAGTAAAGGTGGCCGACGGTGGCTGAAGGTGGCCGACGGTGGCTGACAGTGGCCGACAGTGGCCGACAGTGGCCGACAGTGGCCGACATTTCCCTTTTTGCAGCCACTGTCCTGAGAGCCTATAAATAGGCCTAGAGATGCTCATTTTCAAGGGTTGGAAATTTTGGAGAGAGGCGAAGCCCTGCTGGATTGGAGACTCGGAACTTAAAAAAGATTGAAACTTTGGGACTTCGGGGACTCACTCCTTCAGATCTGGTGCTCGGCGATCATCAACGTCAAATAAGGCAGGTGTTCGAGAGGATCAGATCTCAGATCTGCGCAGGGATACTCCAGATCTAAGCTTGGTCTTAGATCCCGAGACTTGGACGATTGTTTCCTTGGTGAAACAATCCTCCCCGGCTATTATTTCCTTGGTGAAATAATACTCGTCGTACTGCGTAGATCCGACCGGATCTAGATCTCGCGGTGGTCCACGGCAAACAACCCCGGCGCAGGCAAAGAACCCACCAAGCGAGCGACCGCAAAACAGGAGCTCGCGATTCGTTCGACACAAAAGGAGAAAAGTTGTAATCTTTGTTTATTTTTATTTGATTTTCGTTGTAACCGGATCTTATAAAAAGACCGGATCTTTTGTAACTCAAAAAGTTGTAACTCAAGATGACAATGGAATCAATAACAAAGAAAGACACGAATTTTCCCGCGAACAGCGGATTGCTCGTACCACTCGGCAAAGATGGGGAGGCACCACTGCTATGAAGACTTTCAGCCCCAGGAACTGTAGTAGTATCGGGCCCGACGCCTGGTCCTACAGTGACACTCCTATGTTAACCAAATGGAAATTTGGATAAATAAGGAGAATCGGGGCAAGAAAATCGTATGCATACCTGCAATCCCCCCGTCCTCAGGAACAGCCGGGATGCCCAGGGTCATGAGAGTATCGGCCCAAGCAGCTGGTCCTATGATGACACTTTCTTATTAGTCAAAATGAAAATTTAGACAAATAAGAAGGATGGGGATAGTACAGTCATCCGCATACCTGTAGATCCTTCACCCGTAGGCATTTGAGGGATGCCAGGAGTCATATGAGAATCGGTCCTAGTGGCTGGTCCTATGATTGCACTCATATATTAATCAAAAAAAAAAACAGATGAACATAAGAAAAGTACAATATCCCTGAATCGTATGCATACCTGCAAGCCCGTCATTCTGAGGAAAACTGGATAAGCCAGGGATAGATACCGGACTAACTCCAATGGTTGACGCTGCGATAGTCAATCATTCATTAGTCAAATAAAAGATCGGGCAAGAGGAGGAGAATCAGATATGTACCGGTAGACGAATCATTCCCAAAGAATGGTCTCTCGGTCCCTCTGGAAGTTTGCTCAGCCAACATGTCAGCTAATAAGCCGGCATCCGGCTTCGAGAAGCCTAGCCCCTCCATCGCAACATCTGCAGGGTAACCTGAATGATGAAAGATGAGGAAAGCTCGAGAAGATACTT
>NC_033800.1:80582380-80586179 GCF_001876935.1 Asparagus officinalis
TTTTCCCGGTTGCCTCACCAAGGAGAACAACGGGGGTAAAAGGGACCAATTTGCGAATATCCAGAAAAATGAAGACTAATTTGTAAATTTGCGAATATGCCAAAAAAGTAGCTCACCAGCGTATGAGGGAAGCACGCCATCAGCCGATGCAGCAGGAGAACGACCTCTCGAGACTCGCGACATAATGGCCTACAAAAGAAATCAAGAGGATATACCTGAGGAAAGGCTCGAGGATCCGACAAAAACTAGATCTTGAAAGGTGCTCGAACCACGCGCTTGAGGGCTAGAAGGAAACTCTAAATATGGAAGTTTCGAGGGATTTCTCAGTCAAAGATCCGAAGGAAGGTTAGATCTAAGACAAATATCAAATTTTTAGAGAGATCGGATGCTTGAGGGAAGAGAAAAGCAAAAAATAGACAAGAGGGGGGGCCGGCCCTAGGTGGAGGAAAAGAAAAAGAAAAAGACCCCTTTTTATAGGGTGAACCGGGTTGAACCAAACCAAACCGAACCGGACCGGACCGGTTTTGAACCAGAATCCAAATTGAAGCCGAACCGAGCATCGAAATAACTTCAAATCGAGCGACGGTTCAGTCCATCATTCACTCACTCCTCTCCCATATGTTCGGAAGAGTCGGAGGATTTTTTGAACCGATTTACTGCCTTTTTTGGCTCATTTTAAGCCGGTTCAGCTCATTTAGGCACAAAAACACTCCAATAAGGTATATGAGTATAAACTATTCCCTATTTTTGGTTTGAGAAGTTCCTGGAGAATATGTTTTTATAAATATTCTTAAGGATAACTCAACAACACTACGCCGGACAACGCGTTGCAAATAAAGACTCGACGCCAACAATCGATGTTTAGCTAAAAGATCAGGAATCAACTCCAAGTTTAAAATTCCGACAACGGTCAGACAATAAATGCAGCACCGGAACTCTTACAGATATTCGACAAAGCACCGAATAGCCTGGAAGATTGAAGGAATCAAGAACGGAGATCATTCCAAGGTCCCGTTACACCGACTGAAGGTGGGGACAATCATATCCAAAGTATTCCAGACTCTTCTATAAAAGAACGAGACTGAAATACTTTGGAGGGGGTATCTGTAGGCATATAAAACTGCTTATAGGTCCCTTAGCACAGCTCGGCACAAACCGACGAACCAACGAGGCGACGAGATCGACAAATCGCACGCGAACAACGGAATGAATCCATACACGTTCGGAATCAAGCCAAGTGTTAAAGAATCAACGAGTCATCCAACCGGGAACAGACTCGGACGAATCACGATCGAATCAAGATCAGTTTCGGACTCGAACTCAGAAGCGGATTTACTGCCAAATCAGGAATCCGACTCACTGCCAAATCAGATCAACAAATCAGAGTCTCAATCAACCAAATCACGGACAAAACCAGAAAACGGACACAACACAAAACAACGGAAAACAGCAAACCCAGAGGGGCTCGGCCAAACCGAGCCGCCTCAAGGTGGCTCGGCCAAAGCCGAGCCACCCTGAGGTGGCTCGGTGGCCGAGCCACCTTGGGGTGGCTTGGCCAAGAGCCGAGCCACCTCAAGGTGGCTCGGCACAGTGCCGGCCACCCAGAGGTGGCCGACGTTTTCCTGTGCGCGGGCACAGTCCAGAGAGCCTATAAATAGGCTAGGCATTGTTCATTTTCAAAGGTTGGAATTTGAAGAGCCAAAACTCTGCCGGATTGAAGAGGGAACTCGGAGCTTTGAAGACCAGAGGACTTGCACATTCGGATCTGATCCTCGGCGAGCATCCACGTCAGAAAAGGCAGGATTTCGAGAGGAAGAAAGAACAGATCTGAGATCTACACGAGATCACACTCCAGATCTAAGCTTGGTCTTAGATCTCGAGATCCGAGCGATTATTCCCTTGGTGGACTAATCCCTTCCGGCTATTATTCCCTTCGTGGAATAATACCCGTATAATCGTGTAGATCCGACCGGATCTAGATCGCGCGGTGGTCCATGGATTAACCCCGGCGTTGGCAAAGAACCCACGCAAGCGAGCAACCGCAAAACAGGAGCTCGCGATTTGTTCACAAAAGGAAAGTTGTAATTTTTCTTATTTTTCCTTGATTTAATTGTAACCGGATCTAAAAAAGACCGGATCTTTTGTAACCCAAGATGACGATTATTTCAATGAAAAAGAAAGCAACGAATTTCCCCGCGAACAAAGGCCAAGGCGATCTGTGATCTTTATCTTATATCGGAATAAATCCATGCTGTCGCGGAGCTCTACTGGAGACGCGGGATCAATTAAAGTAGGGATGAAATTCGATGGAATCAGAAAAACAGGTGTAGAATATCTCCTGTCTTGGCCCTGGCGTGGGTCAGACCTTGGTGACCCGTGGTTGGGCAGGTCAGACTTGAGTGACCTGTGGCTTGGAAGGTCAGACTTGAGTGATCCACGGCTTGGAGGGTCAGACTTGAGTGACCTATATTTTTTGATCTTTTCGGCCGTCATCTTAGACTTTGGCCTCCATACTTTGTACAGTCTTGGTGGCTTCTTTTCCACTTCTTCCTTTTGTACTTTTTTGGCTTCTTGCACAAGAATTCTTGCATGCGCAAGCAATACGCGACGTTTCTAAATTCGCTCCTGAAGAGTTGAGCGGGTCCTTTTGATGCGAACTCATTCATTCTTCGCTGGTTTGGAGGAGGAGGGGTTGTTCGCTCGCTATTGTGGCGGGGGGGGCCTTCTGGATTTTAGATCCGCTTCGTAGCGAATCCCGTCAATTGGCTCCAAAGCCTTAGCAAGTTGGCGCGTAAGTCATTGTCCTTGTCTTTGGCGTGCCCTCTTTGATAGAGTTGGCACGCCTTCGGCAATCAACTCCTTGCTCAAAGGGTTCAGATCTGTGGCTTCAGCCTCGTCGGANCATTGCGAGCCACAAGTGCAGCGGTGGCGAGGAGATCTTCTTGTTGGATGTCTAAAGTTGAAGTCCAGCGAGCTTTCTTGGAGGAGGCCCTCCTTCACCTGCGAGGAGAGGTGGATCTGGAGGAGGATAAGTACTCATTGTACTTCTGCTGATTGAATTCATACTCGACCTCTTCTTCAACTGGGATTAGGATCCGAGGTTGCAACACTTCAGCCTTCGTAGAAAGGGTCGTAAGTTTGTTTTCGTCGAAAGTAGTCTTCATTATCGAATTCATTACAACTTTGATCATTTACAATGAATTCAAACAACAAAAATAAAGATTATAACTTTCTAGAAAATAAACACAAGAACTGTTTATCAACTCTTGCTTGCGTGGGGTCTTCGCCTGTGCCATAGATGTTGATATCCGTAGACGATCGCGGATCAGATCCGATTACCGAAAAATTAATAGAGCTCCTACTTCATCAAGAAAGTATTCGCTTGAAGCACTGAAATCGACCAAGCGAAATTAGTAGCTCTTCTCGAGATTAAGACTAAGCCTAATCTCAAGGAATGGTGGAAACAGGCTTCAGATCCTTCGAAAAACTCCTTCTTTATGCCGAAGTTTACCGGGATCTTGCTAGCCCTTGCTGAAATTCATGGCTCCTGGCTCTGAAGTTCGGCAACACCTCCTCGTCTTGATAATAGCTCGCCCCCTCAGAATGGAGGCCCTGAGCTTGTATTTATAGGTCACCGGATGGGGGTATTTGGATATAAATGGATGATTTGACCATATCTTTAGTTAATAATGGCCTAACCATGTTTGTGAATGATATCCAATCAGTTGATACACTCTGGAATGGACAAATCCCGAGAAAATAGCAAAAGAACCATCAAAAACACGTTTGAGCATCAAAA